>NC_092718.1:210908323-211093323 GCF_047496885.1 Scyliorhinus torazame
GCATCTTAAAAGTTTGAAAGCCGTTGTGGCAATGCTGCAGGAGACTCACTTAAGGGCGAAGGACCAGGTGAGACTTAAAAAGGGCTGGGTTAGTCAGGTGTTTCACTCTGGACTTGATGGAAAGGCTCGAAGGGTAGCGGTAATGGTCAGCAAAAGAATACCCTTCCAAATGGAGAAGGTGGTGGCAGATCAGGGGGTAGATATGTGATTGTGACAGGGGCGCTGGAGGGGAGGTTAGTGGCGCTGTTAAGTGTATACGGCCCCAATTGGGACGATGTGGGAATCGCAAAGAAGGTGTTTGGGGCCATCCCCGACTTGGACACACACGAACTGATAGTGGGGGGGGGACTGGAACTTTGTGCAGGAGCCAAGGTTGGACAAGTCATGGCCGCGCTCGCTGGTCCCATCAGGGGGGGCGAAGGCATTGGCTGGGCTAATGGTGGAAATGGAGGGGTGGACCTTTAGAGGTTTCTGCACCCGAGCGAACTCGTTTTTCTCAGCAGTCCAGCAGATCGACTTTTTTGTGGTGGGGAAGTCTTTGCTGGCTGGGGTTAAGGGGTCGGAAGACTCGGCAATTGCAGTGTCAGATCATGCTCCGCATTGGGTGGATATGGGACTGGAGAAGGGGGCAGCGCAGAGGCCGGGGTGGAAATTAGATGTGGGACTTTTGGGGGACCAAGTGTTTTGTGCCAAAATTGAAAAGGTAATTGAGGAATATGTAGGTTTCAACTGTACGGGTGAGGTGTCGAAGGCAGTCGCCTGGGAGGCTCTAAAGGTGGTAGTGAGGGGGGAGGTGATTTTGTTTAAGGCCAAGGTGGACAAAGGAAAGGTTGGAGCGGCAGAGGGTAATAGATGAGGGGCGGGATTCTCCGTAATCGGCGCGATGTCC
Organism: Scyliorhinus torazame; assembly: GCF_047496885.1. NCBI lineage: Eukaryota > Metazoa > Chordata > Chondrichthyes > Carcharhiniformes > Scyliorhinidae > Scyliorhinus > Scyliorhinus torazame. Next base: position 210,909,213 of record NC_092718.1, read on the forward strand.
GCCGACCGGCGCCAAAAACGGCGTGAATCGGTCCGGCATCGCGCCGCCCCAAAGGTGGGGAATTCTCCACATCTTGAGGGTCCGAGCCCTAACCTTGAGGGGCTAGGCCCGCGCCGGACTGATTTCCGCCCCGCCAGCTGGCGGGAAAGGTCTTTGGTGCCCCGCCAGCCGGCGCGGAAATGACTTTGTCATCCCCGCGCAGGCGCAGTGGAGGGGGGTCACTTCCGCCTCCGCCATAGTGGAGACCATGGCGAAGGCGGAAGGAAAAGAGTGCCACCACGGCGGATCGGTGGGCCCCGATCGCGGGCCAGGCCACCGTGGGGGCACCCCCCGGGGCCAGATAGCCCCGCGGCCCCCCCCAGGACCCCGGAGCCCGCCCGCGCCGCCGTGTCCCGCCGTCCCAAAGGTGGTTCAATCCACGCCGGCTGGCGTAGGTTGACAGCGGCGGGATTTTGGCCCATCGCGGGCTGGAGAATTGCCTGGGGATTCCCGCCGACCGGCGCGGCGCGAATCCCGCCCTCGCCGAATCACCGGTGGCGGAGAATTCGTGACACGGCGGGGGCGGGATTCACACCGGCCCCCGCCGATTCTCCGACCTGGTGGGGGGTCGGAGAATCGCGCCCCAGATGTTGGAGGTAGACAGGAGGTACGCAGAGGATGGGGACGCAGCAAAGCTGGAAAAGAGGAAGGAACTACAGGCGAGCTTCGACCGCCTGTCCACCAGGAAGGCGGTGCGCCAACTGAGACGAGCAAGGGGTGCAGTTTACGAACATGGAGATAAGTATGTTAGCAGGTCAGCTCCGGAGGGAAGCAGCGGCAAGGGAAATTGTGCAGGTGATAGGGCAGGGAAGTTGGTGGTGGCTCCGGATCTGATTAACAAGGTTTTTGAGGAATTTTAAGAGAGGTTGTACAGGTCAGAGCCACCTGGGTGAGATGCAGGAATTTCTAGATGGGTTGGTGAACCCGAGGTTAGGGGAGGGGGACAGGGCTACATTAGGAGGAGCGATAGTGGAGCAGGAGATAAAGGATGCGATTGGGAGGATGCAGTCGGGGAAGGTGGCAGGGCCGGATGGGTTTCCGGTGGAATATTATTAAAAATTCAAGGATAAGCTGGCACCCCTGATGGTGGGGATGTTTGAGGAGGCGATAGGGAAGGGATGTTGCCACAAACTTTGGGGCAGGCATCGATTTCACTGTTGCTAAAAAAAGATAACGATCTGACGGAGTGTGGGTCGTATCGGCCCATATAACTCCTGAATGTGGACGCAAAAGTATTGGCGAAGGTACTAGCGGGTAGGCTGGAGGAGTGCCTCCCGAAGGTGATAGGTGAAGATTAGAAGGAGTTTGTGAGAGGGAGGCAGCTCTTTTCGAACATTAGGAGGGTATTGAACGTCGCTATGGCACCGGCAGAGGGGAAGGAAACAGGTGGTTGTGGCACTGTACGCTGAGAAGGCGTTTGACCAGGTGGAATGGGGGTACTTGATGGCAGTTCTGCAGCGGTTTGGGATTGGACCAAGATTTGTGAACTGGGTAAAGCTATATAAGGAGCCGAGGGCGAGTGTCCGCACAAACAACATCAGCTCAAGATAATTTTCTCTCCACCGTGGGACTAGGCAGGGATGTCCTATGTCCCCCCTGCTGTTTGCACGCGTGATTACATAAGAACATAAGAACTAGGAACAGGAGTAGGCCATCTTCCCCTCGAGCCTGCTCCGCCATTCAATGAGATCATGGCTGATCTTTGTGGACTCAGCTCCACTTTCCGGCCCGAACACCATATCCCCAAATCCCTTTATTCTTTAGAAAGGCATCTATCTTTTTCTTAAAAACGTTTAAAGAAGGAGCCTCAACTGCTTCACTGGGCAAGGAATTCCAGAGATTCACAACCCTTTGATTGAGCCGTTGGCCATCGCATTAAGAAGTTTGGGGGTATGGAAAGGGATAGTGCGGGGGGGGGGGGGGATGGAGCATAGGGTGTCCTTATATCCCGATGACTTGCTTTTATACGTGTCGGAACCGAGTGTGTCGATAGGCAGAATATTGGAGCTGCTTCGAGTCTTTGGGTGTTTCTTGGGGTACAAACTAAATCGAGACAAGAGTGAGTATTTTGTGGTGTCTTGGCCGGGGGTGGGGGCAGGGGTGGGGTGGCTGCCATTCCGTAGGACAGGGACTCAATTTAGTACCTGGGGGTGCAGGTTGCCCGGGAGTGTGGTGGGGGGTGGGGGGAGGGGAGGGGGGGGGGGGGGGTTGCAGGTACAACATTTCTAGTTTGGTGGGGAGAGTGAAAGCCGATCTGGCAAGGTGGGATGGTCTCCCTCTGTCACTGGCGGGTCGGGTACAGGCGGTTAAAATGAAAGTGTTGCCGCGATTTCTGTTTATTTTTCAATGCCTGACGATTTTCCTGCCAAAGGCTTTTTTCAGAGATTGAGGGAAGGATTACGTTGTTCATATGGGGCGGGAAGGTGGCCAGAATTAGAAAGGTGCTGCTACAGAGGGGAAGGCAGGCAGGGGGTTTGGGTCTTCCGAACCTGATGATGGGCGGCGAATGGGGAGAAGGTGCGGAGCTGGGTCAGAGGGGTTGATTCCCAATGAGTTTGAATGGAGGAGAGTTTGTGCAGGGGGTCGGGATTGAAAGCACTAGCAACAGCTCCGCTCCCGATGGCCCCGGGGAAATACTCAGGGGGTCCGGTAATAATAGCTTCATTGAGAATTTGGAGGCAGTTTCTCCAACACTTCGGGTTGGGGGCAGGGTCAAGGGAAATGCCGTTTCGGGGGAACCCCAGATTTGAGCCAGGGAGGTGGGATGGAAATGTTCACGTTCATATGTTTTGGTCCTGTCCAAAGCTAGAGGATTACTGGAAGGAGGTTTTTAGGGTAATTTCTAAAGTGGTGCGAGTAAAACGGGACCCGGGCCCTTGGGAGGCCATATTCAGGGTGTCAGACCAGCCAGGGTTGGAAATGGGTGCGGAGGCAGATGTTGTAGCCTTCGCCTTGCTGATCGCCCGAAGGCGGATCCTGATAGGCTGGAGAGCAGCCTCTCCACCCTGTGCCCTGGCGTGGCGGGGGGACCTGTTGGAATTCTTGACTCTTGAGAAGGTTAAGTTTGAACTGAGGGGAAGGATGGAGGGGTTCTACAATTCATGGGCATTATTCATTATGCACTTTCAAGAACTGGATCACATCGAACATTGGTGGGTGGGAGGGTTGGGGGGGGGGGGGGGGGGAGCGGTGTGTGTTAATGGCAACTATGGGTGATCCATAATTTCTTTTTGTCATTTTTTTGTGTGAACATGCGGGCTAATGTTTGGGGTTTGGTGGGAGGATGGGATCGTTGTTATTGATCTGGGGATTGACATATTTGGTACTGATTATTTTTTTTAAAATATATTTTATTGAAATTTTTTTTCCCTGAGCAACATTTTTCCCGCTTACAAAACAAGCGAAACGATAACAATAACAAAACAGAAATGTTTTTACTTTTTAACAATAATAATAATATACAAGTAACAAAACCTCGTACTCTATTGACCTATACTCAACTAAGCCTCCTCCCCCCCTCCCCCCCCCCCCTCCCCCCTGGGTTGCTGCTGCTGGTCATCCGTCTTCCCTCTAACGTTCCCCTAGGTAGTCGAGAAATGGCTGCCACCGCCTGGTGAACCCTTGAGCCGATCCTCTCAGGGCAAACTTTATCTGCTCCAGTTTAATAAACCCCGCCATATTGTTTACCCAGGCCTCCAGTCCGGGGGGTTTCGCCTCCTTCCACATGAGTAGGATCCTGCGCCGGGCTACGAGGGACGCAAAGGCCACGACATCGGCCTCTTTCGCCTCCTGCACTCCCGGCTCTTCCGCAACTCCAAATAGAGCTAACTCCCAGCCTGGTTTGACCCGGGCCTTCACCACCTGCGAAATCACTCCCGTCACTCCCTTCCAATACCCTTCCAGTGCCGGGCACGCCCAAAACATATGTGCGTGGTTTGCCGGGCTCCCGCCACACCTCCCACATTTGTCCTCCACTCCAAAGAACCTGCTCAATCTTGCCCCCCGTTATGTGTGCTCTATGTAGCACCTTAAATTGAATCAGGCTAAGCCTGGCGCACGAGGAAGAGGAATTTACCCTGCTTAGGGCATCAGCCCACATACCCTCCTCTATCTCCTCCCCTAATTCTTCTTCCCACTTTCGTTTTAGTTCGCCCACCGACTCCTCCCCCTCTTCCCTCATCTCTCTATAAATCTCTGACACCTTGCCCTCTCCGACCCACACCCCTGAAAGCACCCTGTCCTGTATCCCCTGTGTCGGGAGCCGCGGAAATTCCCTCACCTGTTGTCTAGTAAATGCCCTCACCTGCATATATCTCAAGAAATTCCCCCGGGGTAACTTATACTTTTCCTCCAGTGCTCCCAAGCTCGCAAAAGTCCCATCTATGAATAAATCTCCCACCTTCTTAATTCCCAACTGGTACCAGCTCTGAAATCCTCCATCCATTCTTCCTGGGGCAAACCTATGGTTGTTCCTGATAGGGGACCCCACCAGGGCTCCCCGCACACCGCTCTGTCGCCTCCACTGTCCCCATATGTTCAGTGTTGCCGCCACCACCGGGTTCGTGGTGTACATTTGGTACTGATTATTGTTTATTGCTGGTGGTTGTAAATTTGAATGAAAATGGGAAAAAGGAGGGGAATAAAGAAATATATATATTTTTTAATTATTACATCTCTGTGCAATTCAAACACTAGAGGGCACCACCACCTCTCTGTGTTCAAGTCTGACCCTGAGGGATTTCTGGGTGTTAGTGGGGAAGAAAAGGGGCAGCACGGTAGCCTTGTGGATAGCACAATTGCTTCACAGCTCCAATGTCCCAGGTTCGATTCCGGCTTGGGTCACTGTCTGTGCGGAGTCTGCATATCCTCCCCGTGTGTGCGTGGGTTTCCTCCGGGTGCTCTGGGTTATGGGGATAGGGTGGAGGTGTTGACCTTGGGTAGGGTGCTCTTTCCAAGAGCTGGTGCAGACTCGATGGGCCGAATGGCCTCCTTCTGCACTGTAAATTCTATGATTCTATGAAAACGAGAGAACAACATTAGAAGAAGATTAGGTCAGAGAAAGTTACAGAGGTTATTATTAGTAACAATTTAGATTATTGATTACTGCTAGACAGATTCAATCTTACTTTATTGGCAGCACGGGCAGTATGGACAGCACGGTAGCATTGTGGTTAGCACAATTGCTTCACAGCTCCAGGGTCCCAGGTTCGATTCCGGCTTGTGTCACTGTCTGTGCAGAGTCTGCACATCCTCCCCGTGTGTGCGTGGGTTTCCTCCTGGTGCTCCGGTTTCCTCCCACAGTCCAAAGATGTGCGGGTTAGGTGGATTGGCCATGCTAAATTGCCCATAGTGTCCAAAATTGCCCTTAGTGTTGGGTGGGGTTATTGGGATAGAGTGGAGGTGTGGACCTTGGGTAGGGTGCTCTTTCCAAGAGCCGGTGCAGACTCGATGGGCCGAATGGCCTCCTTCTGCACTGTCAATTCTATGATTCTATGATTATTGACTATAGCTCAGTGCGACTTCATTTAATTAATCGTCATACAATAAATTAGTTTTGTTTCAATCTAATGATTGGCGGATTCTTTGTCATCAACTCCACGGACCATTCTGGAACAAAAGACAAAGAACACAACATATTACCACCAAGGGTAATATAACAAGGATCACCACACCTCAGGCGATGGGGAAAGTCAAGGGCCTTCAGGAATAACCTGAGCCAGTACGGGAATTGAACCTGCACTGTTGGCTTTCCTTTGTATCACAAACTAGCTGTCCAGCCAACTGAGCTATCATCAATTTGATGCGTTTGTGTCAACTGTGATATGCCCAGTGTTCATATTTAATTTACATTGGTTCTGATTCGTCTTCAAGCAGAATTTACAAATAAAGTGGAGGTTTTGTTGGTAATTTCTTCATGTGGGGTCCATTTAGTTTCTTTAGTTAGTTTGGTTAGTTCGGTTTATGGATCCCTATGGGGAGCATAATAACAATCAGGAGTTAGCTGCACCTACCTGAGATATGAGTGTGTCACACGCTGCAGACAAGCCCATACCTATGCTGATACCTGCTATACTTATTACCTGTCCAAAAGAAATGAAGAAAAGGAATTAGTTATCAATGTCATCATGCCACCAACATACTGCAAATATAAAATAAGACTTTTTGACATAATCGTGATTTTATTTGCGTTTTTTTTTTCTCTTCACTTCTCCTTTACCCCTCTTTGCTGGAAAATACCAATTCTTAATAAACTTTTGTTTGCTCCCGACTCAACTGTGCCAATTGTTTGCTGACTGGCAGTCAATCTTCCACCCGCCACCTATTGCCATATCCTAGCTCCCGCCAAGTTCTCTTCACACATGACCCCTGTACATTGGCGTGCAATCCAATCTGTTTCAAATTTAGAATTCTTATGGCTGTGCTTACGTGACTCCATGGCCTCACCTTGCCCTAGTTCCATCCCTACAGCCCTCTGAGAACTCTATGTTCCTCCGGTCCTGGCATGTGGTTCATGCCCTACATTCATTACCCTAGCATTGAATGCCAAGGCTTCATCTGGCTGGGTCCTAATCTTTGGAATTTCCATCCCAAGCCTCTCTGCCTTGCCGCCTCTCTCTCTTCCTTTCCAGACTTTCCTTAAAACCCTGCCTCCTTGCTCATCAGTTTGGTCACCGATCCTAATGTCTTCTTCTTTGACTTGGCGTTCAGGTTTTTTTTCCAACTGGCTAGGCTTCTGTAAAGGTTTTTGGGTTGTTTCCTATGTCGATAAATACGAGTTGTTGCCTCAGCAGCCCATGAATAACTTGCACAAGTGACCAGTCCTCACGTGTGAGTCAAGTCCTGCCAGACGATTGATTATCTGTCCGTGAAGAGCATTGAGACTGAGCCCAGTCTCATTCCCACCTAATGTCCGCACACATCGGCCTTCCAGGATGGCTCATTGACAATGGTGATGAGCTGGAGTTCCGAGCTGACGTTTCTGTTCCTTAGCCCAGAGCCACTGAAGCAACTGTTGCTCTCTAATTGCCCCTCCATTGAGGGCAGCAGATAAAGGCCAGATTCCTTTACGAGGAGCATTTCATCAGCTGATAAAGGCACTAAGCTCGAAACTGATAGGAGGCAATCCAATTCCATCATCATTTTATACAGGATACATTGTGATGAATAAATGTGCACACTCTGAACATAAACTCACCGTTGTGGCAAGACTAACAGCGCCCAATTCAACTTTTCCCAAATGTCCACAGAACGCAGAGCTGACAATGGATAGGAGAGCTGTCATCAGCTGTGACAAAAACTGTGAAAGGAAAATGAATGATGAATAATATACACCGGCCACTCAGTTTAGATCTAATAAACTTTATCTAATAATATTCAAATTCCACCAATGATATTTCTTAACTGAAACAATTGTCTCTTTCTCCTTTTCAAATATTTTCACTGAGGTTTTCAAGATTAAGAAGGGAAGTGGCAAAGTTGATCCTTATATGATTTGACGCAGTGAAGTGCGTTACATAAATCCATCCATCGTAGGGGGGGTGATAGGATTAGATTGGGGGCGAGACCTTCTGGCCAATCACGCTGGTGGGATCTTATCGTCCTGCCGACTGCGCACCCCCACCGCAAAATCCACCGCAACGAGGGGTGCATTTGACGGGAAGCCTAGTTGACAACGGCGGGACCCAGTAGATCCCACCCGCCAGCCACTGGCGAGCCGGCCTTTGCCGCTGCAGAACACGCCGGGAAGGGGGAGGAAGATCTGGCCCTGGCAATCCAACTGCATATCTTTCTGGAGAGTCCAGTGTATGACCAAATGAGGAAAGGTGAACAGAAGATGCTGGAAAAACCCAGCAGGTCGGCATCATCTGTGGCGAGGGAGACAGTGTCAACGCTTCGGGTTCCCCATGAACAGTCACCCTGGCGGCATCTGTACCTCTCCCCACAGTTGCCGCCAGAACTGCTGAATTTATTCAGCATTTCCCGTTTTTATTTCAAATTTCCAGCGTCTGCGGTATTTTGATTTTATTTGGGTGAAATATTAGGCGGTGTAAACTCACCATTGGCACAGCCAATCTGAAAATACATTTCACTTCCTGCCAGAAGTTGATGGGTTTCAGTCTTCTTATTTCCCTCAGGAACCGGTGACCACAGCTTCCATGGGCTTGGGCAACATGGTCGGCACTCGGTTGCATTGAATTCTCAATTTTTCCAATCCTTCACTGCAAAAGAAAAATAAACCCGCTGTTTTACTTCTCCCGTTTGGACAACACCTCCCCCCCCCACCCCACCCCCACTCGCCCCACACACACCCCTCAAACCATCCCCAAACATGTTACTCCTCTCCAATGGGTTCCACAGACCCCCTTCTGAAGTAACATTTGGTTAGAATCTTAAATCGATTTTCTGCCTGGGATTCTGGTCATGCCTCATTTGCAATGATCTTTCCTTTCGGATGCTGCAGGAGTTGCACCATCGACATTTAGGATTCACTTGGTTTTTTTTTTCAGGATTGCGACGTGGACGTCACCGCACAGTAATTAAACAAAAGGTTGCAACTTCTGAGCTCCAGACCAGGGTAACAGGGCTGCACCCCAAAGATGCAATGGGGAACCCCAACCTGCACCCCACATGCCCCAAGGGATGGCAGGACGGACATATGAGGAGAGATTGAGTTGGTTAGGGTTGTATTCACTGGAGTTCAGAAGAATTAGGGGGGAATCTCATAGGAACATACAAAATTCTAACAGGGCTAGGCAAGGTAGATGCTGGAAGGATGATCCCCTTGGTGGAGGTGTCCAGAACCTGGGGTCACAGTCTAAGGATGCGGAGTGGACCGTTTGGGACTGAGATGAGGGGATGTTTCTTCACCCAGAGGGTGGTCGACCTTTGGGGTCCGCTGCCCCCTAGAACTGTGAGCGCTCTCCAATGTAGGTGACTATCCAGCCAATCACAAATTATCGCTTCTCACCATTTTAGCCACCAGCAAGAAAAGGCGGAGGCTTCAGCCAGCCGGTCAGGCCTCACACCACCTCGGGTGAGGATCCTGAGGACCCACTGAATGTAGAGCCGTCGCTGAGTTCACCTGAGCCCTTCACCAGCGCAGAGACACACACCCCAGTGGGACCTGGGACTGGATTCTGCAGTTCCCCCATCCGCGCGTTTCTGAGCAGCGCGCCATTCGTTGACGGTGGGATTCTCTACTCCCCCCCCCCCCCCCCCCGCTTGTCAATGGAATGGTCCATTGAAGCCAAACCATGCCATCAGGAAATCACGGGTGGAGGGTCCAGGGGGGTGGGGGCGGGGGGCTTCTGCTGGCAGGAAAAGAGGATCCCAACGGTCGGAGGATTCTGGCCCTCGTCTTAGAGCGGGCCTGGGGTCACCACCTGATGAACCCAGCACAGACCTGGGTTACAGCAGGCGGAGGCAGTGACAGGGAGGGTCCCTGACACTCAGAAGACCACTGGAGGCCAGGGTGTTGCTGACTCTGAGTGAATTAACGAACCTCTAGAATCGGCCCTCACAGAGATGTTGGAGCCCCAAAGCCAGTCAGGCGTACAGCAGGCAGGGTTGTCAGAGGCCATCAGCAGATTAGAACAGAGGATGGAGCAGTCCGTCCACGTTCTGTCTGTTGCCAAGGCACTGACAGTCCGGCACATTGAGGTCACCATTGGAAGGATGGTGACCGCCACAGGGGATTCTGGTCCAGCACAACGCTCAGGATCTGCTGGATAAATGCTTGGATCTGCGCACCATCATTATAGCCATGAGTGGAATCCATCAGTGAACATGCAAGAGTGGGATGGTGTTATGAGTTCACTGATCTTTGGGTCCCTGTGTGTTAAATTCACAGTCTATGGACATTAACATTTCAGAGACAGAATGTTCCAGGGCTGTTAGATTGGTGCTAGTCGAGTTACAAGGGCGGGACCCTCTGGGAGAGTTTTGATAGGTCCCCAGATCTGTTCAAAGGTCAATGAACAACTCTTCCCAAGTGTCATCCACACAGACGGAGATAGGAACAGGGGCCAAATTTTGAAAAGAGCTGCAGTTAACAGACTGATTCCATACTAAGGGTCATTAGGGCTAAGGTACGTCCTTTGGAACAGTGCTCCTCTGCTTGACACGGCCATTAATCTGAAGTGTGGTAATCCAAGGAGAAAGAATCTCTGAAGGCGAAATTGAAACCCTACGTGATGGGTCATTGTTAAGCCCCCACATCCGTCACCCACAGGGGACCCTCCAGTTCCCCCAAACTAAGAACCCCACCCCTACGGTATTCTCCACGCCCCCCCCCCCCCCCCACTCACGCGCATTCCCCACAAACCCCAAACCTGAGCCCACAACTAGACCTGACCCACCCGTCAACACCAACCCAAACGACCCTCTGACACAACCCGACCACCCCTCTAACCTGACCCATGTCACATACCCCCGATGTCCGACTCCCCCCCCAATGTCCAAACAAATATATGACTCTCCCCTGATGTCTCAAGAAGTGTGAATTGTCTCAAGCCAGGACAGAATCCTACCAACTGTCCTGGTTCGAGACAATTCACACCGCTTTAACCTGGGATTACCCCTCTCTCTGGATCTGTAAAGACTTCATTACCTGCAAATGCTCACATTCAAAGTATCGTCTGGCATCTTTGACTTTGTCTATATATATATGTTTCTGGAATCTACCTCTTCATTTACCTGAGGAAGGGGCAGTGCTCCGAAAGCTAGTGTTCGAGTAGACTTCGGTAGGATTATCATTTCTCATCCTCATTGAGATTTTAGAGAAGGGCCTGGTTGGTCTGTCTGTTCCAGTTTCACCTTCCTGTCGAAGATCCAGCCCAATCCCGATGTTGCTTGCACTAATTGTCACTTTAAGCACCTGGTTAAAGTGTCGGGCTCCCTATTAAAATGGCCATCAGCTTTTCAAACGTTGTCTAGCATTTATCAGGTAGGTCTGTGGTAGGTCTGTCAGCGGGGCGTTACCTTTCTAGCACCCTCTATGACTGCGGGTGATTCGCTGAAGACATCAGCTGGGTCACGCCCAGGTAACCCATGACTTCCTGGAGTACCTTGAACATGGAATTTGAGCCCTTATCCACTGGATCTCGGGGAGCAGACCATGCCTGGTAAAGAATTGGGCCTATTCCCTCATCACTGATTTAGCAGATAATGCCCTCAGCAGAACAGCCTCTGGGAAACAGGTAGCCACGGCCATGATGGCAAGGGTATACCTGTGGCCCCCTCTTTGTTTTGGATAGGGGCCCCACACAGTCCACTAACACCTTGATGAATGGTTCACCAAAAGCTAGCACGGGAATCTAATTGTGGGTCATATTGCTCTGGTTTTCCCAGAGCGCTGCTAAAATGAAAAGTGAGGCCGGGAATCCTGTGTGTTGTAACTACCGGAAGGTAGGGCATATCCAAGCCAATTGTTGGAAGCTATGGGGAAAACCAATGGGATTTATTGGGGCCCACACTCCCTGCGCAGTTTCAAGGGGCAATTTACTTTCCTCACTCTAATTTATTCATTCCGTTTGTTGGAAGAGATTCCGGGTGCCGACTCCTCAATTTGTTACTCCCACTGCGGGGAACAATCTCAGTGGCGAGACCCCAATTTGCTACCCTTCTGCGGGAACCAATCTCAGACGAGACCCCAATTTAGCGTGACCCGCCGCTGCAGGTGAGTTTCCCCAAAGCTGCTGATCCGGACAAGCCCCCTCAATTTGTCACTGTCCAGCCGGGATACCCCCAAAATCGTGACAAACCGTGTTGAGGAGGGATCAATCGGCTGCCTGGTTTCATTCAACACCCTCTGTTGATCACAACAAGATTTAATCTGACATGGATCCCTTACCGGGGATACCCTGGCAGGAATTCTCCGTCCGTTCACACTGGCGGGATTCTCTGGCTGAGCGTCAAATTCTCCCTCCTTGCTGGTAGAGGCGGTGGGGCGGACTTGGACTGGAGAATCCTGATTGCATCTCTCAGTTACCCTGTAGCTTGAAGTGTTCCACCACACTTTTTCTGCCAATGCACTTGTGTCTTGTATTTACTCTCATGCGTGCATGTGGTGGTGGTGGTGGTGGGGGTGGGGGGGGGGACCCTTTAATACCGTGGTCAGGGGCGGATCTACTGTGAAATTAATGAAGCTTAAGCTTCAGGGCCCCTAATCCCGGAGGGGCCCCAGAAGCGACTTTAGTCCACATTGCTCAAAAATTTGGGGTCTACTGTATGAGAAGGGGTCTTTAAAAAATAATAATATTAATAATATAGTGTAATTCAATACAAAATAATAGTTAAAATAAAAATGAAAAGGTTATTAAAGGATCATGTAGGCTAGCCGTAAATGAAAAAACGTTCAAGTTAAGGATGTTTCATTCTAAATATATTTAATATAAAATAATTATAAATAATTTAAAACACTATTAACATTTATGGCAGAAATACAAACAGTAGATGACGTGTCATAACAAAAAAGGGGAGCCGTTGAAAAGGCAATCACAATGCTAACGTGAATTTTCAACGTGATCGCACTCGTGATAGCGATCTAGACAAGAATTTGTTTCAATAAAGTGTTCATAAGGATACAATATTTTAATTACCCCTACTCAAAAATAATGTTATATTTATAAAAGTAAGGTCAGTAACAAAGGTGAAATAGTGTTAGATTAGCCTAAACCTATTGTTTTTATGAAGAGGTGAACGGAAGGTCGGCTACGACCACATAGCCTAGGCTAATACTATATTACAAGTATTTATGAAAAAGTTATAAAGGGTGAATTTGTGTTAAATTACAGGTATTTATTATGAAAAGTGTTCAAATAATGGTAAAATTGTGTTACATTACCTTAGCCTATGGGTTTTGGTGGCCTAGTCTTGCCTAACTTAGTCTAGCCTAGCGTCGGCTCGCTTGAACATAGCCTGGTTCAGCTTATTTATTATAAATCTTTAAAAATGGCGCTTTACTTTCTGAGAAGGGGTTTTTAAAAAAAACCTTTCTCAGAAAGTAGACCTAATTTTTTTTCCTTTCAAAGTATGCGACAATAGTCGCACGACACAAATTGATTAAATTTTTGTTGTATATATTTCAACAATCCCAAAGTTTGAAAGTCAGTAGCACAAATGTTGTAAAGGTGGAGTGTTGTGGTAACCTGACTGTTCTGCTGTGGCTAATGTAATTTTGTTCCCTTTTTAATAGATTTCAAGACTCTAGAGGAATAACAATGAGTTCACGGAAGTACTTAAGTAGATACCAAAAACGCAAACTCAGTGAATAGCGATCTGATGAAATTTCTAAATGCCAAAAACTAACAAACAATTTTGCAATGTCAAGTTTGTCGACACCTACAGTTGAAACAAGCCAAGCAAACACCATTGAAGCCAGTGATAGTGCACAAACCGTGGGAGCTCTTTCTAGCAATATTCAACCCACTGTTGACGCTTTTGATACAGAGGACGATCACAGTGGTCAAGATGAAAGTACAGCGGAACAAGCAGTGAGCTGTATGTTTTCTTTTCTGGATCCCCACGAAGCAGAGACTGAGCAGAAACATGAAAGAGGAAGCAAATTCAGTGATTTCAAAGAATATAGTGACCTCGAAAACTGGCCCATAACAGTTGATAATGATTTCATACAGAATTGTTCAATGCAAGACATTGGGTTTTTTTCAAAATAAAAAACCAGATGAAGTGTATATCAAATCAAGCAGGGTTTACAAGGAGCAAAACAGAAGTTTCTCAAACAAATATTTTGAAAAAAGATTGAAAAATGGCCAGACTGTGATGAGATCCTGATTAGTTTACTCAAAGAGCAAAGGTGTATATACTGTTTTGTTTGCAAACTCTTTTCTAAATGCCAAACATCCCTTACAACAAGTGGGTTTTCTGACTGGATGAATGTACTGTCATGTGAGAGTGCCTTTAAGAAATGGATGTTTAAGCAATGTACCTTTAAGAAATGCAGTGATGTCAGAGTGTGGGTGGAGCTGAGCTTCAGATCAGCCATTTTGAAGTTTTTTAGTTTCAGTTTTGGGAGAGAGCAGCTAAAAAGTGCCTGGCTGGTTTGCTGTGAATTGCTTAAAAGGAGAAAGCCAGTTTGAGACAGCAGCTTGAGAAGTTCTGGTTTGCTGTGAGCTGCTTGAAGGGAGAAAGCCAGTTTGAGAAAGCAGCTTGGGTGTGTCTGTGTGTTTCCAGAGAGCTGCAGGAAGAAAAGCAAGGTGCTGGAGCTGAAGTCAACCAAGCTGATAAAGCTCTGCCATAAAACGGAATATATATTCTGTGACCTGGTGTGTTACTGTTTTGAAGGTTTGAAGCCTTTTGGATGTTTGAAGGAACATTTTGAGGGATTATTTAGTGTTGTATTATTTTCGGGGTTATCTTTGAAGTAAGGGGTGTTAAGAGATCCAATGTTTATTTTAAAGGTTAATTTGAGTTCATGGAATAAACATTGTTTTGTTTTAAAAACCACGCATCGATAATTGTAATATCACACCTGGGGAACAAGCCGTGTGCTTCAAAAGCAACAAACCATTAAAGGGAGAGGTTGGTTGAACTCCATGATACATTTTGGGGTTCTGAAAACACCTCTCCCATAACAATTAGGGGCTCGAGGGGGATAAAAGTCTATCTATTGGATTGGCTTTTGTGAACTTAAAGACAATAAAGGATTGTTTCTTTTCCGGTGTGGTATTTTAGTTTAAGTGGGGAGAGTGTTGTGAACAATGGCTCTTTCGGGGGCTCAGAAGTTTTTGATGGTGGACACGGTGACACGTGATACCTTACGGACAGAGAGTAAAGGCAGACTGTTAGGTTTGGCAAAAAGCATTGCAGTTAACACTGCCTAGAAAAATACGAAAAGATGAGGTACTTAACGTGGTATCTGCACAGTTAAGTTTGCCTGTGATACATTCTGACTCATTAGATATGGCAAAGCTCCAGTTGCAGATTAAGCAATTCGAACATGAAAAAGAATTAAAGCAACTTGAACATGAAAAAGAATTAAAGCGGCTTGAATATGCAATGAAAGAAAAAGAAAGAGATAGAGAGGAAAAAGAAAAGGAAGAAAAGGAGAGAGAAGAACGAAACAAAGAAAGAGATAGAGAGGAAAGGGAAAAAGAGAGCGAGTTTGAACTTCGGAAAATGGCTCTGAAACATGAAAATCAGTTAAAATTGGCAGACGCAAAGGGACACGTACAGTTAGAGGAGATGGATGAGGATAATGAAACAGAGCGCCATAGTCAAAGACGTGGTGGGGATCTATTTAAATATGTCCAAGCATTGCCAAGGTTTGACGAGAAGGAGGTAGAAGCCTTTTTCATTTCATTTGAGAAAATGAAACAAATGTTAAACAAATGCAATGGCCACAGGACATGTGGGTATTACTGATTCAAACAAAGCTGGTAGGTGGGGCTAGTGAAGTGTTTGCATCACTACCAGAGGAACATATGAGGAGGTGAAGAAATCCATCTTAAGTGCCTATGAGCTAGTGCCTAAAGCTTACAGAAAAAGGTTTAGAAATTTAAGGAAAGAATTTGGTCAAACATACATGGAGTTTGAAAGGCTCAAACAGAGTAATTTTGATAGGTGGATAAGGGCTTTGAAAATAGACCAAACGTCTCAGAGAAATTATACTTTTGGAGGAGTTTAAAAATTCCATTCCTGATGTAGTGAGAACTCATGTGGAAAACAGAGGGTTAAAACTGCGAGATTAGCAGCAGAAATGGCAGATGATTATGAATTAGATCATAAATCAAAGATTAGTTTCCAACATCAGTTTCAGCCGGTGAGGGATAGAAACTGGGGATATGAGAAATACTCAAGTGGTAAAGGTAAAGGTGATCTGATGGGAGACAATAAAGAGCGTGTACCTCAGATTAAAAAAGAAATCCAGGAGGGTGGAAAAGAGATGAAAAGTTTCCAATGTTTTCACTGTAATAAAGTAGGCCATGTAAAGTTACAGTGTTGGTGGTTGAAGAAAAGCATGGGAAAGGCTGATGTAGTAAAACAGGATAAAGACAGTGGGGTTTGTTAGAGTGGTAAAGGAAAGCCCAAGGGAAGCGAAGGAGGTGCAAATGATTGTACAGCCGGTTCAGAAGTAATTGTTAAGAAGGTGCTAGATGTCTTTAAAGAATTTACTTGTGTAGGTAAAATTTACTCATGTGTATCAGGAGGAGCAGGTAAAGAAGTCACAATTTTAAGAGATACAGGGGCTAGTCAATCTTTAATGGTAAGAGATGAGGAATTATGTAGTTTGGGAAGAACGTTGCCAGAAAAGGTGGTGATATGTGGAATTCAGGGGGAGAGGAGTAGCGTTCCATTATATAAGGTAAGGTTGGAAAGTCCAGTGAAGAGTGGTGAAGTGGTAGTAGGAGTAATAGAGAAACTATCTTGTCCGGGAATGCAGTTTATCTTGGATAATGATATAGCTGGATCGCAGGTGGGAGTGATGCTTACTGTGGTTGATAAGCCAGTGGAAAATCAGACAACTGAAGGGCTGAAGGACGAATATCCTGGGATTTTTCCGGATTGTGTAGTAACAAGGTCGCAAAGTCACAGGTTAAGACAAGAGGAGAAATTAAAGAGTGAAGATGACGTTGAAGTGCAATTATCAGAAACGATTTTTGATCAGATGGTTGAAAAAGAACAAGAACAGGTGGAGGTTGAGGCGGATATTTTTAGTTCAGGAAAATTGGCGGAGTTACAACAGAAAGATGCAGAAATAAAACGGATATATCAGAAAGCATACACGGAAGAGGAATCTGCGCGTATACCAGAGTGTTATTACCGTAAAAGTGATGTCTTGATGAGAAAATGGAGACCTTTACATATGCAGGTGGATGAAAAGTGGGCAGAAGTTCATCAAGTAATATTGCCAGTAGGGTATAGAAAGGAGGTGTTGCGAGTTGCACATGAGGTACCAGTGGGAGGTCATTTGGGAATAAGGAAAACCAGCTAAAATCCAGAAACATTTTTATTGGCCTGGACTACATAGAGATGTAGTTAAATTTTGTCAATCATGTCACACATGTCAAGTGATGGGGAAACCTCAAGCAATGATAAAACCAGCGCTCTTAATACCAATTACAGCATTTAAGGAACCTTTTACGAACATCCTAATTGATTGTGTAGGACCACTTCCTGAAACAAAAAATGGGAATTAATATCTTTTGACTGTAATGGATGTGTCTACTAGGTTTCCAGAGGCCATTCCAGTACATAATATTACAGCTAAAAGGATTGTGGAGGAGTTACTTAAATTCTTTACTAGATATGGACTACCAACAGAAATTCAATCGAATCAAGGATCAAATTTTACTTCAAAGTTATTCAAAGAAGTTATGCATAGCTTAGGAATAAAACAATTTAAATCAACTGTGTACCATCCAGAATCGCAGGAAGCATTAGAAAGGTGGCAAAATACAATGCTGAGGGTGTATTGTCAAGATTATCCAGAGGATTGGGATGATGGAATCCCATTCGTATTGTTTGCAATTAGGGATGGACCTAATGGGTCTACCAAATTTAGTCCTTTTGAACTAATTTTTGATCATGAGGTAAGAGGACCACTTAAGTTGATTAAGGAAAAATTGGTGGGTGAGAAATCGGAAATTACACTATTGGATTTCGTGTCAAATTTTAGGGAACGATTAAATAGAGCAGGTGAATTGGCTAGACAACATTTGAAAGTTGCACAAAATGTGATGAAACGGGTAGCGGACAAGAAATCCAAAGTTCGCAGTTTTGCCAGTGGGGATAAAGTTTTAGTGTTGTTACCAGTGGTAGGGGAACCTTTAAAAACTAGGTTTTGTGGACCGTATCAGATTGAAAGGAAATTAAGTGAGGGGAATTATGTGGTAAAAGCACCAGACAGAAGGAAGACTCACCGAGTGTGTCATGTGAATATGCTTAAAAGGTACTTTGAAAGGGAAGTAGAGAAAAAGGAGGTTTTAATGATTCTAACTCAAATTGACAAACCAAATCCAGATGACTGGGAATTTGACATACCTCAAATTAAATTGGAAAATGAGGATGTTCTTAAAAATCGGGATGAATTGTTAAGTTACCTTCCAGAGGAAAAACAAACTGACCTGAAAGAGTTATTGATATCACATGGGCAAGTTTGTAGAGATAAATTGGGAAGTACTAAAATGGCTATACATGATGTAGATGTGGGAAATGCTGTTCCTATCAAACAACATCCATATTGACTTAATCCTTTAAAATTGGCACAGGTCAACAGAGAGAGATTGAAAGTCTGCTTAAAAATGGCATAATTGAAGTGGGTTGCAGCCAAAGGAGCTCACCCATAGTGATGGTACCTAAACCAGATGGTACCCAACGGTTGTGGACTATAGAAAGGTGAATGCAGTTACAAGAACGGACTCTTATCCTATCCCACATTTGAAGGATTGTATTGAGAAAGTGGGACAATCTGCTTTTATTTTCAACTTCCAGACATGGAAAGAACATTTTAAACATCGTATGGAGTTCTTCGATCAGCTTCAGGCGGCGGGTTTGGTGATGAACCTAGCCGAAAGTGAATTTCGAGAAGCCCGAAACACTTTCCTTGGGGAGATTCCGATACCCTCAAGACGAAGGGAAATAATGTGATTTCTTAGCATGAGTGGATTTGATCGAACATTTGTGCAAAATTTGTGCAAAAACCATTTATCCACGACCTTGTTCAACAAAATACAACAAGTCCTGGGTGAACATAAGCTTTCACTTGAAAATATCCGTGGTCAGTCCTACGATAATGCGTCTAACATGAAGGGCTCGGAGAAAGGGCTGCAAGCACTCTTTAAAAACATTAACAGGTACGCAGACTAAGTACCATGTGCAGCCCATTCACTTAACCTTGTTGGAGAAAAGGCAGTGTCTACTGTGCCTCAAGTTGTTGACTATTTTGGCATTTTGTAGGAGCTGTATGTTTTCTTTTCTGGATCTCCACGAAGATGGGGGATTTTAAACACACAGGGCAATCTACATTTTTCTTTAAAGAGCTTAAGGGGCGAGATTCTCCGGCCCCCCGCCGGGTCGGAGAATTGCCGGGGGCTGGCATGAATCCCGCCCCCGCCGGTTGCCGAATTCTCCGGCACCGGAGAATCGCGCCGCGGAAATCGCGCCGTGCCGGTTGGCGGGCCCCCTCGGCGATTCTCCGGCCCGGATGGGCCGAAGTCCCGCTGCTGGAATGCCTGTCCCGCCGGCGTGGATTAAACCACCTCTCTTACTGGCGGGACAAGGCGGTGCGGGCGGGCTCCGGGGTCCTGGGGGGGGCACGGGGCGATCTGGCCCCGGGCGTGCCCCCACGGTGGCCTGGCCCGCGATCGGGGCCCACCGATCCGCGGGCGGGCCTGTGCCGTGGAGGCACTCTTTTCCTTCCGCCTTCACCACGACCTCCACCATGGCGGAGGTGGAAGAGACCCCCTCCACTACGCATGCGTGGGGATGCCGTGAACGGCCGCTGACGCTCCCGCGCATGCGCCGCCCAGCAATGTCATTTCCGCGCCAGCTGGCGGGGCACCAAAGGCCTTTCCCGGCAGCTGGCGGGGTGGAAATCAGTTGGCGCAGGCCTAGCCCCTCAAGGTTAGGGCTCGGACCCCCAAGATGCGGAGGATTCCGCACCTTTGGGGCGGCGCGATGCCTGACTGATTTGCGCCGTTTTTGGCGCCGGTCAGCGGACATCGCGCCGATTACGAAGAATTTCGCCCAAGTGTAACTAGGTGGTCTGCACAGTATGAAGCAGTCCGGGCAATTAAAAATGGATATATGGGTATTTTACAAACTCTCACCACATTTTTGAGAACGCAGAAGAGAAGCCTGAATGTAAACGAGATGCAAAGAATTTATACCACAAGTTGGTAAAGCTGGAATATGCTATTTTAACAGTCGTTTGGGAAGAAGTGCTGGAGCGTTTCAACAAAACAAGTAAGAAACTCCAAACCCCTGGTTTTGATGTATTTGAAGGTTATCTTCTGCTATCATCTTTACTTTCGTTTGTTAAAGAACTCAGAGAAAATTCAGCCGATAGGATTGCACACTATGAATCAGAAGCAAAAGGTTTGTGTGAAGATATCACCGCAAGTTATTCTGATGCTTCCAAACGCATTGTTACAAGGAAAGTTTCAGATGGAACAAGTGGTATTGCTTCTTTGAGAGGAGCTGACAAATTTAGGATAGAAGTTCTATATCAACTCTATGACTGCTTGATAACCCAGTTACGCAAGAGGATTGATCCATCTGAGCAGATTGTGAAAAGGTTCAAGTTCCTCTCAGAATTGGTGAACAATTCTGAAATTGATGAGAACAGTATTAAACTTATAATATTGTATTACAAAGATGATGTTGACCACAAATTAGAAAACGAGTGTTGTCAGTTCAAAGAATATTTGCACCTTAGGAAATCCCAGACCACAGAAGAAAACACGCCATCTAAAATTCAATGCGCAGAAGTTCTTCAGTTTATTTGTGAGCAACACCTAATTGAAGTGTTCCCCAATATGACTACTGCGCTTAAGCTGTACTTGACAATGCCTATCACGAGCTGTGAAGCAGAAAGGAATTTTTCAAAGCTACCCTTTATAAAGAACAGATTTTGGTCTACCATGACTGAAGAGCGCTTAAATTCTTTATGCATATTGTCTCTAGAAAATGACATTGCAAGGAAGCGCTCTTATGACAAAACTGTACGTGAATATGTTGCTAGAAAAAACAGAAAAAAGAGTATTTTGTAAAATGTGCTTCATGTAGTATGTATTCTCATAGGTATCTAAAATAAAAGATTATATTGACTGTGGTCTTTTCTATGTTTTATTTCATCATTCTATGATGCATCATGCATGTATATAACATTGCCCTAATTTTCATCCCTCCATAACTCGAAAACTATAAGGCATAGGAAATTTTTATTCACATCAGTGACTTTGACATGTGAGATAATCCAGTACAGCAATTTTAATCAAAATCTGAGATGTAGTGGTTACATTTTTTAAAAATTTGTGGTGATCTGTCGTGGAACAACCCCATTGAAGAAGACAACAGTGGTTACCCAGACCTCGTTGCTGGTTGCGAAGGGGCCCCCATAACAGTTCAAGCTTCAGGGCCCCAAAAATGTAGGTCCGCCACTGGGCAGTGGTATTGGGGAGAATGTCCCTACTTGTCAGCGGAGGGGCAGAATTTGCTTTGTGGTGGGGTCGGGGGGGGTTGTCTTCGGATGGACTTTGGTGGGGGGGGGGGAGCGTCAGTTACGCTCTAACCCCCTTGACCCACATCGGGGTCCACCGTGTGAGGTCCTCGCTGGGACAAACTTGCACAAAAGCCCACCCGGCGATGCTCTCCGGGGAGTCGGAGCATAGCTGGGGGGTGGGGGGTGGAGACTCGGGCTTCGAGCCCATTAATGACATTAACATTCATTAAAAAGCTTGCTTTGCATCCTCCCACCAATTTGCGGGGGGTGGGGGGGTAGAGCGCTGCAACCGCCCGCGGAGGATCAGAGCATCGCAATGGGTTTGGCACCCTGCACCAGACCCGTTTTTCCCGAGACTTTCCATTCCCCGCTTGATCGGGAATGCCAATCATGAATGGAGAATCCGTCCCCTGGTCTAACATCAGTGTATCTGCAGAACTGACACCCCCTCCCCCCCACCCCCCACTCCCCTCCCCGCCATCGCTTACACTGATCCCTGATTCCTCCTCCCCCTCCCGCTGAATCCCTGACTAACCCACCCAACTCTCCAGCTATCCCGTGAGCCCCCTGAGTTCCCCTGATCCCCTCAACTACCCTCCCAAGCATTGCAGACTACCATCCATGACTGCAGCAAACTGCCCAACCATCCCACTGATTTCCTACCCCTCCAAATGACCTGACCTGACTACCCCAGCCCCCACTTCATCACTCGCCCAACTGCAGCTCATCCAACAGCCACCTCTGCCAACTTCCACCCTGCCCATCTACCAGATTACCCACCCTACCCACCTACCACACTCACCCTAACCCACCCTATCCAGCCGACCCACTCACTGACATTCACTCATTCACCCATTCACTCAGATCCATGCTGGGCCTTTAAGCTTACAATACCGAAGGCATTGCCCTGAAAGGGGAGTGTTGCCTCTCTTCCCTGGACTACATTGCCATCCAATGGAGTTCTCCGAGGAATGCTGCATTCCTGATTTCTGGGGAAGCCGGGCTCAGAAGACCCGGCAAGAATTGCGGATCAGCGTTGAGGCAGGGGGAGATTCAAACGGAGCGGCAAACCAATAACAATTACCCCCCCCAACCCCCTTGCACCAGAAGATGCAGGCCAATAGTTGAAGCAAAATAAACTTTCAGAGGTTGAGCGGGGGGCGAATGGGACTGACTGAGTTGCCATAGATAGCCAGCATGGATTGGATGTGCTGAATGGCTTCCTTCTGTGCCATAATGACTCTGGGACCAGGCTGCTTGCCCTTGCCAGTTATCCACAGAAAGCAGCGATAATAATGCAACAAAAAAAAACATTTTGCAGGCTCGAATGCCAGCCAAATATGTGCTGTGCATACTGAAGTAGTGAGATGTCATTTACGGTGACAGTCAAAGCAACCCAAAAAACCCTCAGCCGCATATTAGCACTCCACTCCCCACACACACACACATCCCAACCAACAGGATGGCACTGGTTGTGCTGGAGCTCACCCAACCCGTTGACGGGTCAGCAGGGGCCAGAGGGTACCTAGGAGGGGTGGCCTGAGGGGGGCACTCATACGACCCGTGGGGCTAGGTTCACAGAGGTAGTCAGCGGCGTGCGCAGCCGCGTGGCTGCGTGACAGGCTGTGGCAATGGGGGTCCGTGCCCGTCCACCTCGGCCCCACAGCCCAGCCCCTGCTCACCCCTCACTAGTCCCCCGGCCAGTGGCACAACTGTCAGCTAACTATGGTGATGTTGGACACTTTCCCCACCCCGTCTCTCTCCCTCAGCCGTCGGGAATTCGCCCCAGTGGAGGCGGAGAATCGCGGAGGCCCCGGAGAATACCGGGTCGGGCGAATGAAATGCAAATGGCGTTTGCTGTATGTGCAGAGTAGAACACATTGACGCCGCTGTTGAGGCGACGGAGAATTTGCGATTTGCTGTGAATCCGACGTCCGCCGCGATTTCGACATCAAGAACGATTCTCCGGCCAATCACCATTCACAATTTCAGCGTTGATCAAAGGTGAATCCCCCATCCTCTTTTTATACTTAAAATACCAAAGTTCATGGTCTTGTATGATGCGGTGGCACAGTGGTTAGCGCTGCTGCCTCACAGCGCCAGGGACCCGGGCTCAATTTCTGCCTCGGATGACTGTCTGTGCGGAGTCTGCACGTTCTCCCCGTGTCTGCGTGGGTTTCCTCCGGGTGCTCCGGTTTCCTCCCACAGATGTGCAGGTTAGATGGGGTTATGGGGATAGGACAGGGGAGAGGGCCTGGGTGGGGTGCTCTTTCAGAGGGTGGGTGCAAGCTCGATGGGCCCAATGGCCTCCTTCTGCATTGAAGGGATTCTGTGAAGAAGAAAAAAGAGCAGGGGCGAAATTCTCCGGTATCGGCGCGATGTCCGCCGACCGGCGCCAAAAACGGCGCAAATCAGTCCGGCATCGCGCCGCCCCAAAGGTGCGGAATCCTCCGCATCTTGGGGGGCCGAGCCCTAACCTTGAGGGGCTAGGCCCGCGCCAGACTGATTTCCGCCCCGCCAGCTGGCGGGAAAGGCCTTTGGTGCCCCGCCAGCTGGCGCGGAAATGACATTTCCGGGCGGCGCATGCGCGGGAGCGTCAGCGGCCGCTCACGGCATCCCCGCGCATGCGCTGTGGAGGGGGTCTCTTCCGCCTCCGCCATGGTGGAGACCGTGGCGAAGGTGGAAGGAAAAGCGTGCCCCCACGGCACAGGCCCGCCCACGGATCGGTGGGCCCCGATCGCAGGCCAGGCCACCGTGGGGGCACCTCCCAGGGCCAGATCGCCCCCCCCGCCCCCCCCCAGGACCCCGGAGCCCGCCCGCGCCGCCTTGTCCCGCCGATAAGAGAGGTGGTTTAATCCACACCGGCGGGACAGGCATTCCAGCAGCGGGACTTCGGCCCATCCGGGCCGGAGAATCGCTGGGGGGGGCGCCAACCGGCGCGGCGCGATTCCCGCCCCCGCCGAATCTCCGGTGCCGGAGAATTCGGCAACCGGCGGGTCGGGATTCACGCCAGCCCCCGGCGATTCTCCGACACGGCGGGGGGTCGGAGAATCTCGCCCCCGGCGTCCGCTACGATTCCAGTGCCAAAATCAATCCTCAACCTAATCACCTTTCCCGATTTCATGTTCAGCAACGGGGCGGAGAATCCGTTTTGACGCCAATATCGGGAGGGGCGGTGGTTTTTGCATTCTTCGCCCCTTGAAGAGCGGCGTACTCTATGAGTACGTTTTGCTCCAGTTTTCCTGACGTAAAAGACCACAGTTTTCACGCCAGCATGGGGACTTAGTCTCCAGTCCAGTGTGTTTTATGTGTGGGATAAATATTGGGCACAGCGCTGGGTGAATCTCCCAACTCTTCACTGAAACCCGCTATGGGATCTTATACCTTCATTCGCGGGAAATAAATGCCGGACTTGCAGCGAAACCCGCCTCCTTCGAATGAAGACATCTATAAAGACCGCTGCAGGGCAAATGGGTCCTGACTTGAGCACCTCATCCAAAAGGCAGCACCTTCACCATGTCACCCCTCCCTCAGTACCTCACTGGAGAGCCAGCCTGGATAATGTGCTCAAACCCCTCCCTGGACCTGAACCAACCGCCCTATGAGACAAAAGCACGCGAGTGCTCCACGATGAACAGTGGCCGATAACGTAATGTGAAAATTAAAGTACAGAGTCTGAAAAATGATGAAGTTTCAGTGAGTCGGAGCTGCGTATGAGGAGAGCGAGAGAGAGAGACAATCAGAGAATGGTTGTGGTTGCTGAAGGCCAGTCATCCCTGCCCCTGAACGCTGCTACAGCAGTAGCCCAGGACAGTGCCCGAGAACCACCCGCCTTCAGCTGCTTCATCAATGACCTTCCTTCAAAGTAGCGTCAAAAGTCAGGATCTTGCTGAAAGTAGCACAGTGATCAATACCATTCCAATTCCTCAGGTACTGAGGCAGCCGGGTTCGTGGGCCCAAAGCCCATTCAGGCTTGGGCTGACCAATCACATTCACACCATACAAGTGCCAGGTAATGCCCATTGTCAAAAAAGAGAGAAGCTCATCATTTTCCCTGGGCATGCAACAACATTATAGATGATAGATGAGGAGAAGGCAGTAGATGTTGTATACATGGACTTCAGTAAAGCCTTGGACAAGGTACCCCATGGTAGACTGGTACAAAAGGTGAAGTCACATGGGATCAGAGGAGAGCTGGCAAGTTGGATACAGAACTGGCTTGGGCACAGAGGGTAGCAGTAGAAGTGTGGTTTTCTGAATGGAAGGCTGTGACTAGCGGCGTTCCACAGGGATCAGTGCTGGGACCATTGTTGTTCATGGTGTATATAAACGGTTTGGAAGAAAATGTAGCTGGTCTGATAAGTAAGTTCGCAGACGACACAAAAATTGGTGGAGTTGCGGATAGTGACGAGGATTGTTAGAGGATACAGCAGGATATAAACTGGTTGGAGTCTTGGGCAGGGAAACGGCAGATGGAGTTTAATCCGGACAAGTGTGAGGTAATGCACTTTGGAAGGGCCAATGCTTGTAGGAATTACACAATAAATGGGGGAACTCTTGCGAACACTGACAGGCAGAGAGATCTGGGCGTGCATGTCCACCGATCACTGAAAGTGGCAACGCATGTGGATAAGGTGGTCAAGAAGGCAAACGGCATGCTGGCCTTCATCGGTCGGGGCATTGAATATAAAAATTGGCAAGTCATGTTGTAGCTGTACAGGACCTTAGTTAGGCCTCATTTGGAATATTGTGTACAATTCTGGTCGCCACACTACCAGAAGGATGTAGATGCTTTGGAGAGGGTACAGAAGCGGTTTACCAGGATGTTACCTGGTATGGAGGGCATTAGCTATGAGGAGAGGTTGGATAAACTCGGTCTGATCTCTCTGGAACGACGGAGGTTGAGAGGCGATCTGATAGAGTGGCATGGACAGAGTGGATAGTCAGATGCTCTTTCCTAGGGTAGGAGAGTCAAGGACTAGGGGATATAGGTTTAAAGAGCGTGGGGAAAAGTTTAGAATTGATGTGCGAGGCAAGTGTTTTACACAGAGGGTGGTAAATATATGGAACGCACTGCCTGGGGAGGTAGTGAGAGCAGGTACGATAGCGGCATTTAAGGGGCATCTAGGTAAATATATGAATAGGGTGGGAATGGAAGGATACGGACTCCGTAAGTGCAGACGGTTTTAGTTTAGGCAGGTACCATGGTCGGCACAGGCTTGGAGGGCCGAAGGGCCTGTTCCTGCGCTGTATTGTTCTTTGTTCTTTGTCTATTGCCATCGCTGAATCCCTCTGGGAATTCCTGGGGTTTATAGAGAGCTAAAACGTTACGTATAAATAGTGTCATACAAATGTTGCAGCTACTATCATGATGTGGACCAGACCCACAGGTCATTGCGAAGATCCAGTTAGGGACTGTTGTTTAAAGTGGACAAAGTTTGAGATTGAAGACACTTACCAACAGAACAAAACACAAGGTTCCGTGGGTTTTGAACAAACAAAAACAAGCTCGATTATACGAGGTCAGAAATATAAAACAATATATATCTTATCCTTTAATATTCAGGGTTAATATGAGGCACATGCAAATTTGCAGGCAAATTGTGATTGAACACACTATACCATAAATGCCAAATGCAACCAAAACAGATTCCATGGATTTCTCAACAACCCACGCTGAAATCAGTAATACTGTGAGTTAACCCGCGTTAATCTGCATTACCTTCCCTGTTACTCTGCTTCTTCTTAACTGGGACCCATTTCTGTCCCTGTCCCCTACCTGGGACTATCCACTCTGTCCATGCCGCTCATAACCTTATAGACCTCTATCAGGTCGCCTCTCAACCTCCTGTCCGGGGCTCAGGACTTTCATGTCACCTTGCTCCTGGTCACTTGACCTGGGTTTCTACATGGTTTTTTTTTTCTTCATGTGCAAGTGCTCGGGGTCCAAAGAACTTAAAAGTTGCATCCGGCCCACACATGCACAGAAAGTCCCTCATCCGCACTCTGTCTCATTGTCGTCACAAGTAACCTAGGGCACGATCCAGCAGAGGCGGCAGAAGAGGATTCTGGAGGAGTCAACTCAGTCACCTCGATTGTACTGTGGGTAGCTGAGGAACCCCTCCAGTGACAAACAGGAGGAAGATCATCACTGCATTACTGTAATGTTTCCATCCTTCCCTCCTCCTCTAACCCCAAAAAAACGAGAGAGAGATTGAGAGAGGCTGCCAGAAGCTTTATAGTAGCCTAGAAGGTTCTGGGAACCTGGCTACAGCAGGTAAGTGATTGGTTGGTGACTGGTACGTAGCTCTTATTTATTTTTATTATTTTCTATTTCCTTTTCTCTTGGCATTGTTGAAAAGTTAAATTAAGGGTTCAATCATGGCAGGAGATCCTAGACCCGTGTCATGCTCCTCCTGTGCGATGTGGGAATTCAGGGACCCTTCCGGTGCCCCTGACTCCTTTGCATGAAGGACGTGTGTCCAATTGCAGCTGCTGTCAGACAGCTTGACAACTCTTGAGATGCAGGTAGATTCGCTTCGGAACATCCGCGATTTTGAGGAACTCATGGATAGCATGTTCAGTACTGAGGGAGATAGGAAATGGGTGACCACCAGACAGAGGAAGAGTAGGAAGGCAGTGCAGGGGTCCCCTGTGATCATCTCCCTCCAACAGATATACCGTTTTGGTTACTGTTGGGGGAGATGGCTCACCAGGGGAAGGTGGCAGCAGCCAGGTTCATGGTACTGTGGCTGGCTCTGCTGCACAGGAGGGCAGGAAAAAGAGTGGCAGAGCTACAGTGATAGAGGGCTTAATGGTAAGGGGAATAGACAGGTGTTTCTGCGGGCGCAATCAAGACTCCAGGATGGTGTGTTGCCTCCCTGCTGCAAGGGTCAGGGATGTCTCAGAGCGGCTGCAGGGCATTCTGGAGGGGGAGAGGGAGCTGTCGTGGTGCATATAGGCACCAACGATATGGGTCAAAAATGGGATGAGGTCCTACAAGCTGAATTTAGGGAGTTAGGAGTTAAACTAAAAAAACAGGACCTCAAAGGTAGTGATTTCAGGATTGCTACCAATAGCACATGCTAGTCAGAGTAGGAATGGCAGGATAGCTCAGATGAATACGTGGCTGGCTGTTCCGGTGACGACGATGTGCTGAGCAGTCGCACGTCAGGTGGCTCTCCTACCGTGGATCAAAAAAATAGCCACTATTTAACGGAAACTCGCAAGAAAACTTGGCAATTCAGACGGGGTAAGGAAGACAGAGAGGGACAAAATGCCCGGGAAAAGCCAGTCTATGGGCTGAACTGAGACCTGGGGCGGGATTTTCCGCAAACGGCACCTTTAGGGGCCAAGCCCTCACCTTGAGGGGCTAGGCCCGCGCCGGAGCGGTTTCCGCTCTGCCGGCTGGCGCGAAAGGCCTTTGGCGACGCATGCGCGGGATCGTCAGCGGCCGCTCACGGCATCCCTGCGCAATGTGCAGGGGAGGGGGTCTCTTCCGCATCCGCCATCGTGAAGACGATGGCGAAGGCGGAAGAAAAAGAGTGCCCCTACGGCACAGGCCCGCCCGCGGATCGGTGGGCCCCAATCGCGGGCCTGGCAACCGTGGGGGCACCCCCCGGGGCCAGATCGCCCCGTGCCCCCCCCCAGGACCCCGGAGCCTGCCCGCGCCGCCTTGTCCCGCCGTTCAAAAGGAGGTCTAATCCACGCCGGCTGGCGAGGGTTGACAGCGGCGGGACTTCGGCCCATCGCGGGCTGGAGAATCGCCGGGGGTGGGCCCGCCGACCAGCACGGCGCGATTCCCGCCCCCGCCGATTCTCTGGTGGCGGAGAATTCAGGACGCAGCGGGGGCAGGATTCACGCCAGCCGCCAACGATTCTCCGACCCGGTGGGGGGTCGGCGAATCGCGCCCCTGGAGTAGAAGGGGCCAGGAACGGCAGCAATCGGACGAGCCGACCAGCGCACGTTTCGCCGGAACGAGAAGGGTTGGGCAGCCACGAGCAAACCCCTCTCGCACCCGGCGAGAGCTGGAAGGTGTCCTTCACGGAGGCACTAAGGGAGCACCAGCTGCAGATAAAAGCGGAGATATAAGCAGACATACAGACTGCAGTGAAGGACGTGGTGGCCGAAACTCTGGCACACAGCTCGCCCTGAGCAGAGCGGAGAAGAGACAATCATCAAGGACTTGGAGAAAGCTGCAACCGACCAGAGTGATCTGATCATGGCGCTGGAGAAAGAGGTGGCGAGGTTGGTCGTGACGCAGGGCAGCCTGGGGGGTAAAGTCGAGGACCAGGAGAACCGCTCAAGGGGGCAAAACCTGCGGATTGTGGGCCTACCGGAGTGAATTGAGGGCAGGGGCCGCACGACCTACGTGGCCCAGATGCTGGGCAACCTGGTGGGAAGGGAGACTATCCCCAACCCACCAGAAATGGACAGGGCACACCGGTTGCGGCGTCTGAAACCCAAAGCCGGGGAGCACGCGGGGGCAGTAAGAGCCAAACTGCACCGGTACGAGGACCGGGAAAGAATCCTGCGCTGGGCCAAGCAGGCCAAAAATGGCCGCTGGGAAGGACACAAAGTAAAAATATACCAAGACACTGGGGCTGACTTGGCCAACCGGCGGGGTCACACATCAAGGCAAGGGACACTTTTTCACAGCCCCTGCCGAGGCAGACAGGTTCAGCGTGTAGTGTGGATTGGACAAGCGACAGCTGGGGAAGCAATAAAGGGCCCACGGCAAGGAACGAAAGCACGCCGATGGGCCGGCGCAAGGGGGGGGGGGTAGAAGAAGCACCTCCCTCCCCCTCCAAACACAGTCTGAGCGACAAGCAGCAAGCCACAACCTGAGAGACCGCTTCGAGCGGGAGAACGAGGCCTCATTTGAGGAGTGGGAAAGCGAGAGGAGTGTAGGGTCAGGCGGGGAAAGAATGGGCAGGAATTAGAGAGAGGGTGAAGGAAAAACGAGACAGCGATTCCCGGGAGAGGGGCCGCCACACTAGCCGGAAAGCTAGTGCCGGGAGCATGCCGCGGATAAAGGCTGCGGCTGGGGGAAGGGGAACAGAGAGGGGAGCATGGGAAAGGGGGGATAAGGGGGGAAGGAGGTCTGAGGAAAGGGAAAAAAACAGGACCGGAGCGAAAGTGGCAATATGGCTACAAAGGGCCGGAACCGGAGCAAGGAAGCACTGAGAGCAACAACCTAGCACAGTTTCTGGTCAAAGGGAGATCCACGTTCTGGGAGGTCCTAAAGGCCGTGGTTAGTGGGGAAATTATCGCCTTTGAAGCGCTAAGAGACAGGGAGGAGAGAGCGGCTAGGGAGCAGCTGGTCGACTCCATACTGGAGCTAGACCGTAAATATTCCGAGGCCCCGACTGGAGAGCTCCTGACGGAGAGGAAAACACTACAGATGGACTTTGACCTGCTCTCTACGAGGAAAGCAGTGCACCAACTTGGCCAGGCATGGGGGACCCAACACAAATACGGAGACAAAGCCAGCTGCCTGCTGGCACGCCAGCTGAGAATGCAGCCAGCCACTAAAGAGATCGCACAAATTAGAGACAGCAGAGGCACACTAGAAACAGACCCAGGCAACGTTAACAGACCTTCAAAGCCTTTTACCGAGGGCTGTCCTCCTCGGAACCCCCAGCAGGGGAATCAGGGACAAAACAGTTCCTCGATGGACTGGACATGCCAGTTGTGGGAGAGGGCAGAAAATGGGGTTTGGAAGCACCGCTGGAACTGGGAGAGTTCATGGAGAGTATTAGCTCCGTGCAGGTGGGGAAGGCGCCGGGACCAGACGGGTTCCCGGCAGACTTCTACAAAACATTCACGACAGCACTGGCCCCGCACCTGCGGGAGATATTCACAGACTCGCTGGCGAGGGGCACACTGCCGCCCACGCTAGCACAGGCCTTAATCTCGTTAATACCGAAGAAAGACAAAGACCCAACGGAGTGCGGTTCATACAGACCCATCTCACTACTCAACCTAGACACCAAAATACTGACCAAGATCCTGGCCAAAAGGCTGGAGAACTGCATACCAGAGGTGGTCGCAGAGGATCACACGGGCTTTGTCAAAGGTAGACAGCAAACATCGAACATCAGGCGCCTGCTGAACGTGATAATGACCCCCTCCGGGGAGAGAACACCAGAGGTGATTGTCTCCCTGGACACAGAAAAGGCCTTGGACAGAGTCGAGTGGAAGTACCTTATAGAGATACTGGAGCGGTTCGGACTCGGAACAGGGTTCGCCTCCTGGGTAAAACTCCTGCACAATGCTCCCATAGCGAGCGTACGGACCAACAACACTAGCCCCAGTACTTCAAAGTGCACTGGGGCACCAGGCTGGGATGCCCGTTGTCCCCGCTGCTGTTCGCTCTAGCGATCGAACCACTAGCGATCGCGCTCAGAACAGCAAAGAACTGGAGGGGGATCCAAAGAGGAGGCAGAGAGCACAGTCTCGCTCTATGCAGATGACCTGCTCCTCTACATCTCGGACACACAGAGCAGCATGGACGGAATCATCGCGCTCCTGAAAGAGTTCGGTGCCTTCTCGGGCAACAAACTCAACATGAGCAATAGCGAGATCTGTGAACCCGCAAGGGGGAGGGGTAGCCCGAACGGGACTACTGTTTAACCAAGCCCGACACAAATTCCGCTACCTGGGGATCCAAATCGCTCATGACTGGGCGGGGGTTCACAAGTGGAACCTCACCAGTCTGACAGAGGAAGTCAAAAAGGACCTGCAGAGATGGGACACACTCCCACTCTCCCTGGCGGGGAGGGTGCAGACAATCAAAATGAACGTGCTGCCCAGGTACCTCTTCCTACTTAGATCCATCCTGAGCTATATCCCCAAGGCCTTTTTCAATTCATTGTACAAGTTAATCATGGCATTTGTATGGGGGGGTGGGGAGAGAATGCTAGGAACCCAAAGAAGGTCCGACAGAAAACAAAGTCCAGGGGGGGGGCGCTAGCCCTCCCAAACCTACAATACTACCACTGGGCAGCGACAGCAGAAAGAGTGATGGGATGGATTAAGGCAGTGTTCTTCAAACTCGGGGGCGCGACCCACGGGCGGGTGTCGGGAGGGTCGCGGAGCCGTCCTTCGCGGCGCTCCCGATCGGGCAAATCCCCGCGCAGCAGCCGCCTTTTAATAATGCCGGCTGCAAGCGACCTTTAAAATGGGCGGGAACATGTAAAAAAAAATTGGCCACATTGCGCATGCGCACACGATCATCGGCGCGCATGCGCAAAACTATGCGAAGGTTGGCCGGCTTGGGTCGCGAAGGTCGGCCGGCGTGGGTCGCGAAGGTCGGCCGGCGTGGATCGCGAAGGTCGGCCGGCGTGGGTCGCGAAGGTCGGCCGGCATGGGTCGCGAAGGTCAGCCGGCATGGGTCGCGAAGGTCGGCCGGCGTGGGTCACGAAGGTCGGCCGGCGTGGGTCGCGAAGGTCGGCCGGGTTGGGTCCCGAAGGTTGGCCGGTTGGTAAAAATGGGTCCCCGGAAAAAAAGTTTGAAGAGCACTGGATTAAGGAGCCACTACGGCACTCCCATCCCCACCCAAAAGACGCTCCAGCAGCCCAGTGGTGGTAGTCACCCTCCAGACCTAGAATCAACAATTCGGCCTGACCGAAATGTCCGACAAAGCCCCCATCTGCAATAACCATAGGTTCACGCCGGCACTCACTGACGCCACTTTTAAAATGTGGAGACAGGACGGGGGGGACACTGACAGTCAGGAACCTATACACCAATGGCAGGGTCACAACACTGGACGGACTGACGCAGCAATTCCAGCTAGCTAAGGGCAACAAACTCAGATACCTGCAGCTTAAAAACTTCCTACGTAAGGAGACAAGGACGTACCCATGACCACCGTGACGGACGCGACTAGAGGAATTACTGGATGCAGACATTTTAGGTAGAGGGAACTGTAGTGACACGCACGAACGACTGATAGAGACGGCCGACATTGTACAGGACGCGACGAGGAGGAAATGGGAGGAAGACTTGGGTTCAAAATAGCGAAGCATTACACAGGGTCAACTCCACCTCCACGTGCGCAAGAGTCAACCTAACACAACAAAGTGGTACATAGAGCCCACTGAACGAGAACCCAAATGAGTAGGTTCTTCCCGGAGGTGGAGGACAGATGTGAACGGTGCCAAGGAGGCCTGGCCAACCACGCCCATATGTTCTGGTCTTGCCCCAGACTTGCTGGGTACTGGACAGCCTTCTTCGAGGCAATGTCCAAAGTGGTGGGGATGAAGGTGGAGCCATGCCCGAAAGTGGCGGTCTTCAGGGTATCAGACCAGCCAGATCTCTTCATTGAGAGGAGGGCGGACGCCCTTGCATTTGCCTCCCTGATCGCCCGCCGTAGAATCCTGTTCAGCTGGCGGTCAGCAGCACCACCCAAAGCTGCAGACTGGCTGTCCGACCTCTCGCAATCTCTCCAAATGGAGAAAATCAAATTTGCCATCTGAGGGTCGGAAGATGGCTTCCTCAAAACATGGGAACCATTCACCTGACTGTTCCAAGACCTGTTTGTGGCAAACAAATAAACAAGTAGCCAAGAATAGTCAGAATGAATACGTGGCTTGAGAGATGGTGCAGGAGGGAGGGGTTCAGATTTTTGGGACATTGGAACCGGTTGTGGGGGCGGTGGGAACATTACAAATCGGATGGTCTACACCTGGGCAGGACTGGAACCAATGTCCTAGGGGGTGCTTTTGCTAACACTGTTGGGGAGGTTTTAAACTAATGTGGCAGGGGGATGGGAACCAGATTATGAAGTTAGAGGTCAGTAAAGAGGCAGCAAAATAAGTCAGTAAGGTACTAGATAATAAACTCAATGTGACTGAGGGGAAGAGTAGACAGGGAAGAGATGATGAACGCAAAGGGACAGGTGGTCTGAGGTGCATTTGTTTCAATGCGAGAAGTGTAGCAGGTAAGGCAGATGAACTTAGGGCTTGGATTAGTACCTGGGAATATGATAAGACTTGGTTGAGGGAAGGGCAAGACTGGCAACTAAATATCCCAGGGTATCGATGCTTCAGGAAGGATAGGGAGGGAGGTAAAAGGGGTGGAGGAGTTGGATTACTGGTCAGAGATGATATCACAGCTATGATTAAGGAGGGCACGATGGAGGATTCGAGCACTGAGGCAATATGGGTAGAGCTAAGAAATAGGAAGGGTGTAGTAACATTGTTGGGACTTTACTACAGGCCTCCCAAAAGTGAGTGTGAAGTAGAGGTACAAATATGTAGACAGATTATAGAAAAATGTAGGAGCAATAGGGTGGTCATGATGGGAGATTTTAACTTGCCCAACATTGAATGGGACTCATGTAGTGTTGGAGGCGTAGATGGAGCAGAATTTGTAAGGAGCATCCAGGAGAGTTTTTTTAGAGCAGTATGTAAATAGTCCAACTCGGGAAGGGGCCATACTGGACCTGGTATTGGGGAATGATCCCGGCCAGGTTGTTGAAGTTTCAGTCGGTGATTACTTTGGGAATAGCGATCATAATTCCGTAAGTTTTAGAATACTCATAGACAAAGCCGAGAGTGGTCCTAAAGGAAAAGTGCTAAATTGGGGAAAGGCCAAGTATAACAAAATTCGGCAGGAGCTAGGGATTTTGGATTGGGAGCAGCTGTTTAAGGGTAAATCCACATTTGAAATGTGGGAGTCTTTTAAGGAAAGGTTGATTAGAGTGCACGACAGACATGGCCCTGTGAAAATGAGGGATAGAAATGGCAAGATTAGGGAACCATGGATGACGGGTGGAATTGTGAGACTAGCTAAGATGAAAAAGGAAGCATACATAAGATCTAAGCGACTTAAAACTGATGAAGCTTTGGAGGAATATCGGGAAAGTAGGTCAAATCTCAAACGCGCAATAAAGAGGGCTAAAAGGGGTCATGAAATATCTTTGGCTAACAGGGTTAAGGAAAATCCCAAAGCCTTTTATTCATATATAAGGAGCAAGAGGGGAACTAGAGAAAGGATTGGCCCACTCAAAGACAAAAGAGGGAATTTATACGTGGAGTCAGAGGAAATGGGTGAGATTCTTAATGAGTACTTTGCATCGGTATTCACCAAGGAGAGGGACATGACGGATATTGACGCTAGGGATGATGTTTAAATACTCTAGGTCAAGTCGGCATAAGGAAGGGGGAAGTTTTGGGTATTCTAAAAGACATTAAGGTGGACAAGTCCCCAGGTCCGGATGGGATCTATCCCAGGTTACTGAGGGAAGCGAGGGACGAAATAGCTGGGTCCTTAACAGATATCTTTGCAGCATCCTTGAGCACGGGTGAGGTCCTGGATGACTGGAGAATTGCTAATGTTGTCACTTTGTTTAAGAAGGGTAGCAGGGATAATCCAGGGAATTATAGACCTGTGAGTTTGATGTCAGTGGTAGGCAAACTGTTGGAGAAGATACTGAGGGATAGAATCTATTCACATTTGGAAGAAAATAGACTTATCAGTGATAGGCAGCATGGTTTTGTGCAGGGAAGGTCATGTCTTACAAACCTAATAGAATTCTTTGAGGAAGTGACAAAGTTAATTGATGAGGGAAGGGCTATAGATGTCATATACATGGACTTCAGTAAGGCGTTTGATAAAGTTTCCCATGGCAGGTTAATGGAAAAAGTGAAGTTGTATGGGGTTCAGGGTGTACTAGCTAGATGGACAAAGAACTGGCTGGGCAACAGGAGACAGAGAGTTGTGGTGGAAGGGAGTGTCTCAAAATGGAGAGTGGTGACTAGTGGTGTTCCACAGGCATCCGTGCTCGGAACACTGTTGTTTGTGATATACATAAATGATCTGGACGAAGGTATAGGTGGTCTGATTAGCAAGTTTGCAGATGATACTAAGATTGGCGGAGTTGCAGATAGCGAGGAGGACTGTCAGAGAATACAGCAAAATATAAATAGATTGGAGAGTTGGGCAGAGAAATGGCAGATGGAGTTCAATCCAGGCAAATGCGAGGTGATGCAGTTTGGAAGATCCAATTCAAGAGATCTATAGGGTCAATGGAAGAGTCCTGGGGAAAATTGATGTACAGAGAGATCTGGGAGTTCAGGTCCATTGTACCCTGAAGGTGGCAACGTAGGTCGATAGAGTGGTCAAGAAGGCATAGAATTTACAATGCAGAAGGAGGCCATCGGGCCATCGAGACTGCACCCGCTCTTGGAAAGAGCACCCTACCCAAGGTCAACACCTCCACCCGATCCCCATAACCCAGTAACCCAACACTAAGGGCAATTTTGGACACTAAGGGCAATTTATCATCCACCTAACCTGCGGGGTATTGAGTACAAGAGTCGGCAGGTCATGTGACAGTTGTATAGGACTTTGGTTCGGCCACATTTGGAATACTGCGTGCAGTTCTGGTCGCCACATTACCAGAAGGATGTGGATGCTTTAGAGAGGGTGCAGAGGAGGTTCACCAGGATGTTGCCTGGTATGGAGGGTGCTAGCTATGAAGAAAGGTTGAGTAGATTAGGATTGTTTTTGTTGGAAAGACAGAGGTTGAGAGGGGACCTGATTGAGGTCTACAAAATTATGAGAGGTATGGACAGAGTGGATAGCAACAAGTTTTTTCCAAGAGTGGGGGTGTCAATTACAAGGGGGTCACGATTTCAAGGTGAGAGGGGGAAAGTTTAAGGTAGATGTGCGTGGAAAGTGTTTTATGCAGAGGGTGGTGGGTTCCTGGAACGCTTTGCCAGCGGAGGTGGTAGAGGCGGGCACGATAGCATCATTTAAGATGCATCTAGACAGATATATGAATGGGCGGGGAACAGAGGGAAGTAGATCCTTGGTAAATAGAAGACAGGTTTAGATAAAGGATCTGGATCGGCGCAGGCTGGGGGGGCCGGAGGGCCTGTTCCTGTGCTGTAATTTTCTTTGTTCTTTGTTCCAGCCAAGAGCCAGGGGAAAGTAGCCAGGATTTGATAGAAGAGAGGGAAGAGAGGGGAGGGTGGAGCAAGAGGGAGTAGCTAAACCCAACAGGAATGAAAGGCAAGTAGCAAAGCTGGAAAGGCGAGCAGCAAATGCAAACTGGGGGAAGAGCGCAGGAAACAACAACGACCACAACTAGTACAGCTGGGCGAAAGAGAGAAAGAACGAACAGAAAGAAGGAATGACAGACGGCCAACACTGAGGCAAATGGACAGAAACAAGAAATAAACGACCATCCAGGTGCCCCTTCTACCCGGTTTGGTTTGTATAAATAAAGAGAAGAGGGGGGCGAGAAAGCACCCGTAGTGCTATGTGTTATGAAAAAATGTTCTTTGTTTCTTTTGATATATACTTCCTCCATTTTGTTTTGTTTCTCTGTGTGTACATTTGTAAGTATATCACGTGTAAAACCCAATAAAAACTTCTTTTTTTAAAAGATGAATACGTTGCTTGAGAGATGGTGCAAGGGGGAGGGATTCAAATTCCTGGGACACTGGAACCGGTTCTGGGGAGGTGGGACCAGTACAAACCAGATGGTCTGCACCTGGGCAGGACTGGAACCACATCATAATTCTAAAAGGGTAATAAACGTCAAAAAAACAAGCCTGAAGGCTCTGTCTCAATGCAAGGAGCATTTGTAATAAAGTTGATGAATTAACTGCGCTGACAATCATTAACGGATATGATGTAATTGGGATCACGGAGACCTGGCTCCAGGGTGACCAAGGATGGGAACTCAACATCCAGGGGTATTCAATATCCAGGAAAGATAGAAGGAAAGGAAAGGGAGGTGGGGTGGCGTTGCTGGCTAAAGAGGAGATTAATGCAATAGTAGGGAAGGACATTAGCCTGGACGATGTGGAATCTGTATGGGTGGAGCTGCAGAACACCAAAGGGCAAAAAACATTGTTGGAGTTGTGTACAGACCATCAAACAGTCGTTGTGAGGTTGGGGATAGGATTAAACAGGAAATTAGAGATGCTGCAGTAAGGGTACAGCAGTTATTATGGGTGACGTCAATCTGCATATTGATTGGGCTAATCAAACTGCTAGCAATGCGATGGAGGAAGATTTCCCGGAATGTATAAAGGATGGTTTTCTCGACCATTCTGTCGAGGAACAACCCAGTGTTGTTCTTATTAGCCTTAGTTTTATTAGCTCTAATTCTGTCACCTTTGCTCACGAGTCGCCAGGTATCTTTCTGATACCGCCACGTGGTTCAAGCTCAAGTAATGATTAATAATACAGCACACCGCTTAGTAAAAGTTAAATCAACGCTCATTTATTATATACAGCAATAAATACTTACACAATAATCCTACTTCTAGACTATTACCTACCACTAAAGGCCAATACTTAACTTTGGTGATGGCCCACCAGGTCAGGGAAACGAATGGTCTATCGAATTGGGTCTGGCCTGCGGGATTCAGAAAGGCTGGTATGGGTCGATAGTCTGGAACACCTATCTGGTAGCGATCGCTGGAGTAACACTTACTTGTTCTTCGTCGAAGGTTGCGAGTAGGAGAAGAAGGGTCGATCTGAACTTGGCCCCTTATTTTTATAGTTCCCAGGGGCTTCCCGCCTCTCGGGGCGGACCTTGACCCTGGTTCCAAGTGATTGGACTTGGTCCCAATCACTGGGTTCGATATTCTCCAATAATGGGGCGATTTCTTGATCGAGGGGTGGTCATCCACCTTTCTTTGTCTCAGCCACTGCTGGCGCCGAAAAGTCTGGATCGGCTTTATGATGCTAATGTGTAGCAATTGTTCCCGGGGATGGCTGCTTAATATGCAGAAGGCTGGGCTGATGGTTAATGGTTGCAGGTATCGGTCTGGGCCGACTTCCCCAGAGCCGAATACACTGTTTTGCCTGCAGCTGTCCGTTTGAGTCCTGTTGGCTGTTTTCCCATCAGCCTCTTTCGTTCGGCATTTTAGATCGGGGTTTGACCATTTTACTCGGGAATCAGCCATTTTAGGTGGCTACACCAGAGGGCAGGCCATTCTAGACTGGGTATTGTGCAATGAGAGAAGATTAATTAGCAATGTTGTGATGCGAGGTCCTTTAGGGAAGAGTGACCATAATATGGTAGAATTCTTCATTAAGATGGAGATTGACACAGTTAAGTCTGAGACTAGGGTCCTGAACTTAAAGAAAGCTAACTTTGATAGTATGAGACCTGCATTGGCTAGGATAAGCTGGCAAAGGATTCTTAAGGGGTTGACGGTGGATAGGCAATGGCAGACATTTAAAGAACACGTGTTGAAGTCAGATTTAGAAAGAAGGTTTTTAGACAAAAGGTACCCACTGGCTTAGATGCTTGGAAAGAGGCAATTTGTAGGAATAGATAGTGTATAAACAATGCATGTGATTTTATAACCTAAGAATTTCTAATATCAGAAAGGACAGACATGCAATTAAAAATAAGTTGCACAAAATGGCGGTTAGCTGAGCTAGCAATACTAAAAGACACAAAATGGCTTTTAGCTGAACTAGGCACATTCCTCAACAACCATTAGCTGGGTTAAGTTGCAAATTGGTGTAAATAACATAATTCAATTACAGACAGCAGAGTTAGTCAGGGAGACAAGAATGATTAAAACAGACATGGGAGGCCAGGGAGGCATCACAGAGGAGTGATAAACACAAGACAAGGACCATTGTTCATCCTTGCCAGCCCAAGGTCACCGATGCAGACAGGAGAGATAACTTTAACAGTCAGTATGAGTGACTTCTTCATGAAGTTAGGGGGCTGGTAAGATACCAACCCACTTTACGTAATGTCAAATTTCATAGAATCATAGAATTTACAGTGCAGAAGGAGGCCATTCGGCCCATCGAGTCTGCACCGGCTCTTGGAAAGAGCACCCTACCCAAGCCCACATCTCCACAATATCCCCATAACCCAGTAACTCCACCCAACACTAAGGGCAATTTTGGACACTAAGGACAATTTAGCATGGCCAATCCACCTAACCTGCACATCTTTGGACTGTGGGAGGAAACCGGAGCACCCGGAGGAAACCCACGGACAGACGGGGAGAACGTGCATACTCCGCACAGACAGTGGTCCAAGCTGGGAGTCGAACCTGGGACCCTGGAGCTGTGAAGCAATTGTGCTAACCACTGTGGTACCGTGCTGCCCAGCATAGGATATATAACTAATGTATGCAATGTATAACCAATATTATTGGACATGGTCCAGCCGAAATGGGCTGAGTAGCTGTTTTGAAAAATGTATAAGAATGGATGTTTTCTTTTGTCCGGTGGAGAGACGGTCTGGGACTTTAACAGACGCCATCTCCCCGCTGGCGAAATAAACCGTTTGATGCCAGGACCAGCCGCCCTGGGCGTTGAGTGATTTCTTTGAGATCCTCTCCCGTTAACAGTTTGGTGCGGTGACTCGGACTCTTCAGTCGACCGATATCGTCAGAGACCCGGGTGGGTAAACGTATCCTGGGGACCGTACGGTATTCAGAGGCTGGCGAATTCTGAACCTGTGAACAGGGACTGGCCAGCAGTCAAACGGTGGGGTGGGTAGTTCGTTAAGGGTACGTAGGCGTTGTCGGGTATTGTCTGAAAGTGCTTATAGGTGTGTGATAAGCAAGTGACTGACCTATGATCTGACAACAAGCCAAGAGACGGGTCTACGACAAATTGCACTCAAGTTAAAAGCGGACCTCTGAGAGTAGATTCCTGACATTTGTAGCCCCATCCAATCATGACGAGTAAAAAGTTAGAGCTCGAGTGGGGACTGGAGTGGTCTCTGATGGGCCATTTCACAGCTAGAGCAAAAGTTTATCGCTAAGATGATTAAATCCAATTTGAACTTTATTGAGTGCTGAGGTTTCCTGCCAGGTGCACGCCCCGGATTCGCACAAAGTTTAGATCTTCAATCACCATTTAGATTAAAAAGACATGTCAAAAAGAAAAGGAAAACAAAAAGTCAAATAAAGCTAAAACCAAAAGACAGACCTCGGGGTCATTGAGGAATGAGAAGGGGAAGGTACAATGTCCCTTTTCCTCACCCAGAAGCATTGTATCCCAATTGATAAAATGTGGAAGCCGGGCAGAAAGCTCAATCCGCATTTTTCCCAGAAATATCTGGGATGACAGATCCCCCTAGCTGTGTGCTGGACCCCGCAGCTGACCCCCTCCCAAAACAAAAAAAAAGGGGAGTAAAGTAAGTAGATGATTAAGGTTAGAAACGTAACAAATGGGTTCCTGCCTAAAAGAAATCCAGATTGTTTCAAATTTGCATGATCAGATTTCAGTTTGAGATTAAGCCATCCAAGTGCCTCCGGGATAAACTCGGCAGTAATTCAATTAATTTGAGTTAAAAAAAAAAAAAAGATTTCTTTGAAACACTGTTTAAGTAACGAACATTGGAAATTGAAATCAGTTCAAAGGACAAGAAAGAAATGAAGTTAAAGGAAAGAACAAAATAAGTTTTTAGATTATGTGACGGGACACAATGGCGTTCCACGTTCTCCGCCCCTTTAGGTTCTGTAGGAAAATTAACCATTTCAGCAGACAGTTGATCTGTTCTAAATTATCCCCAAAAAATATACGTCTTGAAGAATAGCTAATGCCTATAAAATCAATTGACTTAAATGGAATAAAATAAGTAAAGTTTTATGATGAAGACGAATGGAGGATTTTGTTCAGTATTTTAATTAAGCGATTGTGAAATTGCTGTCCCTTTGAGAATCTGTAGCCATGAGAGAGGACTAACAGTTACCTGTGATATTTACAAGCTGTGAGAATGTGTGTGTTTGGTTTGTGGATGTTCATATATCTCTGCTAAGATTTATCTTCTGAGAAGTAACCTTGAGTTTATAATTTTGAAGTTTAGAATAGGACCAATAACGATGTTCATTGGATAGACATATGGATGATAAGGGAATAGTGTAGATGGGCTTTAGAGTGGTTTCACAGGTCAGCGCAACATCGAGGGCCGAAGGGCCTGTACTGCGCTGTAATGTTCTATGTTCTATGATGCTTACCTAATTAAATTTGGTCACAGCACTGAAGTGCTAGGTTCCTTTGTGGGTGTGGTGATTGTGGTAGTATGCATTAGGGGTCATGTGGGACTGTGAAGCCGTGATGTCATTGGCTGACAGATCCCGGGTCCTGGTTGGCTGTTGACCTCTAGCTCCGCCCTGAAGGCGGAGTATAAGAACCAGGAGTTATCCCCGCAGGCCAGTCTGTTACTGAACTGCGGGGAACAAGTCACGCTTAATAAAGCCTCATCGACTTCACCTCTATTCGTCTCTCGGGAGTCTTTGTGCGCTACAATTTATTAAGCGTGCTTAAAGGACTATGGAGCTCAGGATCATCCCGGAACGCCTGAGGATCAGCCCCCACGCAGTGAACTCAGCAGCAGTTTTTAAACACTGGCAGACTTGTTTCGAAGCATACCTCCGAACGGCCCCCGGCCGGGTCACAGAAGACCAGAAACTACAGGTCCTGCACTCGAGGGTAAGCCCGGAAATTTTCCCTCTCATCGAAGACGCAGAGGATTTCCAGACGGCGTTCGCAGCACTAAGGAGCATCTATGTTCGCCCAGTGAACCAGATCTACGCACGCTACCAACTCGCAATGAGACGGCAAAGTCCCGGAGAATCTCAGGACGAATTCTACGCCGCGCTGCTAATTTTGGGACGGGCCTGCAGCTGCCCGCCGGTAAACGCGATTGAACACACGGACATGTTGATGCGCGATGCTTTTGTGGCAGGTATGAACTCTCCCCAAATCAGCCAAAGACTTTTGGAAAAAGAGTCGCTGGGACTCTCAGAGGCACGGGCCCTTGCAGCCTCCCTGGATGTAGCCGCGCGAAACGCCCGCGCGTACGGCCCCGACCGCGCGGCAGCCCCTTGGGCTCCGTGGACCCCCGTCATGACAAACCCCCACCCCCCCCCCCCCCACCCCACAGGCTTGCGCAGTTCAGACTCCAAGTCGTTCCGGGGGGGCCCGCTGCTATTTCTGCGGCCAGGCGAAACACCCCCAGCAGCGCTGCCCGGCCCGCACAGCGATTTGTAAGAGCTGCAGGAAAAAGGGCCATTTCGCGGCTGTGTGCCGGTCCCGGGAGGTCGCTGCTGTCCCAGGAGAAGAAGCAGTCCTGCGTGTTTCTAACGCTCCCCAACCCCCCCAGCGCCCTATGTACGACCCGCAGGCGCAGCAATTTTGGGTCCCGGCCACCGCTGTCCCCGGAGACGCTGGACCAAGCACGGCCCCGGACGCTCCAGACGATGACAACAACGGTGCTGATCAACGGGCACGAGACACCATGCCTGGTCGACTCCGGGAGCACAGAAAGCTTCATCCACCCCGACACGGTAAGACGCTGTTTTTTGACCATCCGTCCCAGTGCGCAAAAGATTTCCCTAGCTGCAGGATCCCACTCCGTACAGATCAAAGGCTACTGCATAGTGACCCTAACGGTGCAAGGGAGGGAGTTTAAAAACTACAGGCTCTACGTTCTTCCCCAACTCTGCGCGCCCAC
Source organism: Scyliorhinus torazame (assembly GCF_047496885.1). Taxonomy (NCBI): domain Eukaryota; kingdom Metazoa; phylum Chordata; class Chondrichthyes; order Carcharhiniformes; family Scyliorhinidae; genus Scyliorhinus; species Scyliorhinus torazame. Next base: position 210,952,898 of record NC_092718.1, read on the forward strand.
ATTACTGGGATTAGACTTCCAGTGCAACCTGCAGAGCCTAACTTTCAAATTCGGCGGCCCAATACCCCCACTCACTATCTGCGGCCTCGCAACCCTCAAGGTTGAGCCCCCATCCTTGTTTGCAAACCTCACCCCGGATTGCAAACCCGTCGCCACTAGGAGCAGACGGTACAGCGCCCAGGACCGGACCTTCATTCGGTCCGAAGTCCAGCGGCTACTGAAGGAAGGCATAATCCAGGCCAGCAATAGTCCCTGGAGAGCACAGGTGGTAGTAGTAAAGACAGGGGAGAAGCAAAGGATGGTCATAGACTATAGCCAGACCATCAACAGGTACACACAGCTAGATGCGTACCCTCTCCCCCGCATATCTGACATGGTCAATCGGATTGCCCAATATAAGGTCTTCTCCACCGTGGACCTCAAGTCCGCCTACCATCAGCTCCCCATCTGCCCAAGTGACCGCAAGTACACAGCCTTCGAGGCAGACGGGCGATTATACCACTTCCTAACGGTCCCATTTGGCGTCACAAACGGGGTCTCGGTCTTCCAACGAGAGATGGACCGAATGGTTGATCAACACGGGTTGCGGGCCACGTTCCCGTATCTCGACAATGTAACCATCTGCGGCCACGATCAGCAGGACCACGACGCCAACCTCCAAAAATTCCTCCAGACCGCTAAAGCCTTGAACCTCACATACAACGAGGACAAGTGCGTTTTTAGCACAAACCGGCTAGCCATTTTGGGATATGTAGTGCGCAATGGGGTAATAGGCCCCGACCCCGAACGTATGCGCCCCCTCATGGAATTTCCCCTCCCTCACTGCTCAAAAGCCCTAAAACGCTGCCTGGGGTTCTTTTCATATTACGCCCAGTGGGTCCCCCAGTACGCAGACAAGGCCCGCCCCCTAATACAGACCACGACCTTCCCTCTGTCGACAGAGGCTTGCCAGGCCTTCAGCCGCATCAAAGCGGATATCGCAAAGGCCACGATGCGCGCCATCGACGAGTCCCTCCCCTTCCAGGTCGAGAGCGACGCCTCCGATGTAGCTCTAGCGGCCACCCTTAACCAAGCGGGCAGACCCATGGCCTTCTTCTCTCGAACCCTCCACGCCTCAGAAATCTGCCACTCATCAGTGGAAAAGGAAGCCCAAGCCATAGTGGAAGCTGTGCGACATTGGAGGCATTACCTGGCCGGCAGGAGATTCACTCTCCTCACTGACCAACGGTCGGTAGCTTTCATGTTCGATAATGCACAGCGGGGCAAAATTAAAAATGACATGATCTTAAGGTGGAGGATCGAGCTCTCCACTACGAGATCTTGTACCGTCCCGGAAAGCTGAACGAGCTGTCCGATGCCCTATCCCGCGGCACATGTGCCAACACACAAATAGACCGTCTCCAAGCCCTCCACGAGGACCTCTGCCACCCGGGGGTCACTCGGTTCTACCATTTTATAAAGTCCCGCAACCTCCCCTACTCTGTGGAGGAGGTCCGTACAGTCACCAGGAACTGCCACATCTGCGCAGAGTGCAAACCGCATTTTTTCAGGCCAGATAGAGCGCACCTGATCAAGGCTTCCCGTCCCTTTGAACGCCTCAGTCTGGATTTCAAAGGGCCCCTCCCCTCCACCGACCGCAACGCATACTTCCTGAACGTGGTGGACGAGTACTCCCGTTTCCCCTTCGCCATCCCCTGCTCTGACATGACAGCGGCCACAGTCATTAAAGCCCTTAACACCATATTCACACTGTTCGGTTGCCCCGCATACGTCCATAGCGACAGGGGGTCCTCCTTCATGAGTGACGAGCTGCGCCAGTTCCTGCTCAGCAAGGGTATAGCCTCGAGCAGGACGACCAGCTACAACCCCCGGGGGAACGGGCAAGTAGAGAGGGAGAACAGCACGGTCTGGAAGACCGTCCTACTGGCCCTACGGTCCAGGGATCTCCCAGTTTCACGGTGGCAGGAGGTCCTCCCGGACGCCCTCCACTCCATCCGGTCGCTACTGTGTACCACCACTAACCAAACGCCTCATGAGCGCCTCCTTGTCTTCCCCAGGAAGTCCTCCTCTGGAATGTCGCTGCTGACCTGGCTGGCGGCCCCAGGACCCATCTTGCTCCGGAAACATGGGCGGGTGCACAAGTCGGACCCGTTGGTTGAGAGGGTTCACCTCCTCCACGCGAACCCGCAGTACGCCTACGTGGAGTACCCCGACGGCCGACAGGACACGGTCTCCCTGCGAGATCTGGCGCCCGCCGGCAACACGCACACCCCCCCGACACCTATCACCCCCTCCCTCCCACCGGCGCACCCCGCGACAGCCCCCTTCCCGGGAGGATCGGTCCTCCTCCCAGGTCCGACCAGAAGTGAAGCTGAAGCAGAAACCGTAAAGCTCCCGGAGGCGACAACACTGGAACAAGCACCACCACCACCAGGGCTGAGGCGATCGACAAGGACGACCAGACCGCCCGACCGACTTGTGGCATCGGTGTAACACTAGAATGTTGTGGACTTTAACGAGAATTTTTTTACCTTTTTCCCTCTTACGAATACTGTAAATAGTTCAAAACAAAAAAATACCCTGTACATACTGTGATGACATGCAAAAGTTTTTCCTCCCAGGACCAGCCTTGTAAACCTCTACCACCATGCGAAGCACCACCCCGCCGAGTTCATTTTTAACAAGGGGTGAATGTGGTAGTATGCATTAGGGGTCATGTGGGACTGTGAAGCCGTGATGTCATTGGCTGACAAATCCCGGGTCCTGGTTGGCTGTTGACCTCTAGCTCCGCCCTGAAGGCGGAGTATAAGAACCAGGAGTTCTCCCCCGCAGGCCAGTCTGTTACTGAACTGCGGGGAACAAGTCACGCTTAATAAAGCCTCATCGACTTCACCTCTATTCATCTCTCGGGAGTCTTTGTGCGCTACAATGATATTTCTGTGTCATCTGATATTGTGATTTCAAGATCATTGTTTGAGTGGTTTGAGTCAAACCGATAACAAACTGAAATGTAATTAACAAATCGTTCTTTTCAAAAGTTATCAACCGAAATCCATGTTTACTGACGATTCCAGGGTGTTTTTGATACACGAGGAATACAAATTCACGTATGTAAGAATAAGAAAATATTAGTTTGATAGGATTCATTGGAAGTTGGGATGGTTGAAATGCATGTGACCAATCCGGTGTTGGATTAGTCCATGGTTAAAACTTTCCTGACACAACGCAGAAGGAATAATTCTGAGATTGCAGAAAGAAATGTAAAGGACAGATGGGTAAATAAAATAGGTCCATGATCATGTTTCTTGTTTAAACAAAAGAAGGGGGGGTGACAAAATGACGACTGCTGGAGAACTCTTACTCCACCCCTTTTCAAACCAGCAGAGAATTTACCCTTGCTTGATGCCTGCACCTGGTAGGTCTCTCTTGTGGGGACCATGAATTGGATTCAATTTGAATTGGTTTTTGGAGCAGGCAAGGAACTGGATTGGGGGTTTGGCCCTGTCCACACTCTGACCTCTGGCTTTGGAACCCTGATAAAGGCATTTTCAAAAACAGCTGAAGATGTATTTTTAATTGGGAATTACAAACCAAAGTTTTGAATTGTCAGATGTATTCAGATTAGTTACCCACTCTGTCCCAAGCAGAATGGATCTTTTGTGTTTTGCTTTACAAGTAACCACACGATTTGCAGCAGCTTCAGGAATTTGAGATCGTTGGGGAGAGGATATGGTTTATATAGTAAGGTGGCTAACTAAACAGGCACAAGCACGTCAGGGTTGGGTTCAGGCGCACAACCACAAGGAAAGTAGATATATAAAGGTTGTAAAATATGAGAACTGTCATAATATCCACTCATGTATATAATGAGATGCAGACAGGCAGTGATTGACGCACAGGATGACCAGTAAGCACACAGCACAGTGCAGCCAATCACCAGACAGGACACCACCACTATAAAGCCAGAGGGCACTAGGTTTCCCGCTCTCTCGGGACCCAGCCACTGAGACAGTCAGAGTCCACGAGCTAGCACAGTGCAAACACCATGCGGTAGCTAGTAAGTCTGGTCAGGCTACTACAAGGTCTCCAGTCAGTTCAGTATAGTGTCGACCCACAGTTGAACATGTATATCAGTTCTATCGTTGAATAAAACAGTGTTGGATCTTCTCCAGTGTTAGACGTCTGTTTCTAGCTTCCCTGCATCGAGTGCAGTCCACATCGAACCTACCTGCCTAACACATCAAAAACTACTAAACCCTGAATAACAGGCGTGCTCGGCCCATACAGGAAAAGCTTCATACGGACAGCACCTAATACCTGGTGACGACCAGCACACTTTTCCTTTACATTTTCAGATTCAACATTCAAAAGGCCGTAACGACAGCGACTGCTTCGGCTGTAGGGACTCCTGATGGCTCTTGAGATCTCAGAACTACAAGCACCTAAGAGCGCAGGAACATCCCTGATTTCGCAACGGACACAGGATGAACGTAGCTACATGAACAATGGGTGCTTTGTAAAATTCTACTGCATCCCAGCAGCCAGAGACTGGAACAATGATAGAACTTATTTTAATGCGTGGCTGCAGGTACATTCGGGGAAAGACAGCAGATGCGTTTACAAAATTGAGGCTGTACTTCTCGCAGGTCCAGATGCCGGGACGTTGTGTGTAACATGGAAGAAATATGTCTCGTGTTTTAAGTAAAGTTGTAATAATAAAGCATGGTGCCAATACCACGGGTGCCACTAGATTCTGAGGGCAGGACGAGCTACACAGGGTAAGAAGGGGCATAATCAAGGGGTACGGAGAGAAAGCAGGAGTGGGATACTGAATTTGCATGAGCAGCCAAGACCATCTTGAATGGGCGGCATGGTAGCACAGTGGTTAGCACCATTGCTTCACAGCTCCAGGGTCCCGGGTTCGATTCCCGGCTCAGTTCACTGTCTGTGCGGAGTCTGCACGTTCTCCCCGTGTCTGCGTGGGTTTCCTCCGGGTGCTCCGATTTCCTCCCACAGTCCAAAGACGTGCTGTTAGCTGAATTGGACATTCTGAATACTCCCTCCGTGTACCCGAACAGGCGCCGGAATGTGGCGACTAGGGGCTTTTCACAGTAACTTCATTGCAATGTTAATGTAAGCCTACTTGTGACAATAAAGATTATTATTATGAATGGTGGTGTAGGCTCAAAGGGCCGAATGGACATCTCCAGGTCCTATTTTCCATGTTCCTATGTTTCTACCGGTCGCGTCCTGCCAGAATCAGAGTGTGACGCTGAGGGAAATGCTGGAGAGGCGTCCCCCAAGCTTCCCAATGGCCACTGTGCCTCGCGAGATCTAACCAGATCCCGCGAGGCATCGCGATCTGGGTTCTGCCCATGGCTATGAAGTCCTATTTAACCGCGCTGATGCCGGATCTAATCATCTCCCGATATCTGTTGGTCACCCCAAGGAGACCCCAGCCAGGCACCGTATTCGTACAGGACACGCCTGGGTGGAGTTTGCACATTCTCCCTGTGTCTGTGTGGGTTTTGCCCCCACAACCCAAAGGTGTGCAGGGTAGGTGGATTGGCCACGCTAAAATTGCCCCTTAGTTGGAAAAAATTAATTGGGTACTCTAAATTTTTTTTTCTTAAAGTACAGGTCCTCGCAAATGCGGACCAGGCAGAACGGCACCTTTGGGGTCTCCTAGGCCATTGGAGGCCCCTGCAAGGTCAGGGAGAGGACAGGGTGGCCCGCTGCCTCTCCCCCTGGCACTTGGGCACGTGACTTGGTGGCACTGCCAGCCTGGCAGGAGCACGGAAAGGGTACCAGCTTGCCAGTGGCAGAATGCCAGGCTGCCCACGTACCAGGGTGGCACTGCCAAGGTTAAGGGAATGGATGAAGAGTTGGAGGGGGGTGAAAGGTAGGTAATAAAGAGGCCACTGGAAGGTTGGGGGGGTGAATGGTGGGGGTGCTAGAAGGAGGGCGGCCTGAAAGGGGGCATGGGAAGGCCTGAAAAAGGGGGCACACAGCGACCCTATTGCGGGGTGCCCTTACGTGGAGGGGTGTGTGCCCATGTGTGTGTGTGGGGGTGTGACATTGCCCATGGTTGGGGGGTGTGGGAGACCCTCAGACCCACTTAGAGATGGGGGCACCCTTTCAAAATGGTGGGCAGATCACTGAGGAGCCAGTCTGGCCAGCAGGTTCAGCCCCCCAGTGATGAAAATAATCCTAGAGGAGGTATTGACTGGGGAGAACGCCCCCCCCACCCCCACCCCACCCCATCGCCACCCCCAGCCCTCCTCAGGACCCAGAAAAGTGACTCAGTGTGGTTAGCTAGCAGTGGGGAACTCGCCAACAGAGCTGGGCGAAAGCTCCCAGCCAAACCCCCCCAAAATGACATTCAGAAACAGTTCCGTTAGATCGCGCCCATTGGTAAACTAACAATACCCCTTACCCAAAACCCCATCCCTTTCCTACTCACCCCACTCTATAAACACACAGAGGGAAGATGGCGGGAAAGGGTGGTGGCGAGGGTAGGACAGTGGTGATCAAGTAAAAAGGAGAAAGGGTGGTTTTCAGTTAAAGTCTTTCAGGTGTTCAAGCTTTTGCTTTGAAGCTTCTTCCTCGAAGCACGAGATGGTTTTCTCTGGCAGGGCTGTCTACTTTCTAGAATCAAGATCATTTCAACTATGTGGTAAAGATGTGCCAGGCACATGTGGTTTTAGAACAATAAAGCGGTTGCTTACTACAGCAGAGAGAGAGAAAGAGAGAGGGGGGGTGGGGAGAGAGTTCCTTCTTTGTTCAAGGTTTAATCACATCTGCCCAGCTCTCTCATGAACATCCCGCAGTGACCAATCACTGACTGTTGTCAGGCAGAACACTGTCCCGGGGCAGCATAGTGGCGCAGTGGGTAAGTCCTGTTGCCTCGCGGCGCCGAGGTCCCAGGTTCGATCCCGGCTCTGGGTCGCTGTCCTTTTGGAGTTTGCACGTTCTCCCCGCGTTTGCGTGGGTTTCGCCCCCACAACCCAAAGATGCGCAGGGCAGGTGGATTGGCCACACTAAATTGCCCCTTAATTGGAAAAAATGAATTGGGTACTCTAGGTTTATTTATTTTTTTAAAAGAACACTGTGTAGCGCACAAAGACTCCATGAGACGAATAGAGTGAAGTCGATGAGGCTTTATTAAGCGTGTCTGTTCCCCCGCAGCTCGATAGTAAACTGGCCTGCGGGGGAAGACTCCGGCTTCTTATACTCCGCCTTCAGCGCGGAGCTTTAGGTCAACGGCCAACCAGGACCCAGGATGTCAGCCAATGACATTAGGGCTTCCAGTCCCACATGACCCCCAATACATACTACCACATTCACCCCGTGTCAAAAATGAACCCGGCGGGTTGATGCTTCGTATGGTGGTAAGGGTTTACAGGGCTGGTCCTGGGAGGACAAAACATTCACATGGCAATACAGTATTGGACAATTTCGTCCAGTTGCAACTATTTACAGAGGGTATAGGAAGAAAAGCAAAATGTTCTTGTGAACAGTCCATATTTGTTTTACATCGACGCCACGAGTCGGTCGGGCGGTCTGGTCGTCCGTGTCGATCGCTTCGGCCCCAGCGGTGGTGGTGGTGCTTGTACCAGTGTTGACGCCTCCAGGAGAATATCGGTTTCAGCTGTCGGTGCAAAGGGGAGGGGGACCGATCCTCCTGGGAAGGGGGCGGTCACGGGGTGCGGCGGTGGCAGGAAGGGGGGGGGGGTTGGGTTGATGGTGTCGGGGGGGGGGTGCGTGTTGCCGGCGGGCGCCAGATCCCGCAGGGAGACCGTGTCCTGTCGGCCGTCGGTGTACTCCACGTAGGCGTACTGGGGGTTCGCGTGGAGGAGGTGAACCCTTTCGACCAACGGGTCCGCCTTATGTGCCCGCACATGCTTTCAGAGCAGGATGGGTCCTGGGGCCGCCAGCCAGGTCGGCAGCGACGTTCCAGAGGAGGACCTCCTAGGGAAGACAAGGAGACGCTCATGCGGTGTTTGATTAGTGCTCGTACATAATAACGACCGGATGGAATGGAGAGCGTCCGGGAGGACCTCCTGCCACCTTGAAACTGGGAGGTCCCTGGACCGTAGGGCCAGTAGGACGGCCTTCCAGACCGTGCCGTTCTCCCTTTCTACTTGCCCATTCCTCCGGGGGTTGTAGCTGGTCGTCCTGCTTGAGGCTATGCCCTTGCTGAGCAGGAACTGGCGCAGCTCGTCACTCATGAAAGAGGACCCCCTGTCGCTGTGGACGTATGCGGGGTAACCGAACAGTGTGAAGATGCTGTTCAGGGCTTTAATGACTGTGGCCACGGTCATGTCAGAGCAGGGAATGGCAAAAGGGAAGCGGGAGTATTCGTCCACTACGTTAAGAAAATATGCGTTGCGGTTGGTGGAGGGGAGGGGCCCTTTGAAATCGAGACTGAGGCGCTCGAAGGGGCGGGAAGCCTTAATCAGGTGCGCTCCATCTGGCCTGAAAAAATGCGGCTTGCATTCCGCGCAGATGTGGCAGTCCCTCGTGACTGTACGTACCTCCTCTAAGGAGTATGGGAGATTGCGGGACTTGATGAAGTGGTAAAACCGAGTGACCCCCGGGTGGCAGAGGTCCTCGTGGAGGGTTTGGAGGCAGTTAATTTGTGCGTTGGCACATGTGCCGCGGGATAGGGCATCGGACGGCTCGTTCAGCTTTCCGGGACGATACAAGATCTCGTAGTTGAAGGTGGAGAGCTCGATCCTCCACCTTAAGATCTTGTCATTTTTGATTTTGCCCCGCAGTGCATTATCGAACATGGAGGCTACCGACCGTTGGTCGGTGAGGAGAGTGAATCTCCTGCCGGCCAGGTAATGCCTCCAATGTCGCACAGCTTCCACTATGGCTTGGGCTTCCTTTTCTACTGAAGAGTGGCGGATTTCTGAGGCGTGGAGGGTCCGGGAGAAAAAGGCCACGGGTCTGCCCGCTTGGTTAAGGGTGGCCGCTAGAGCTACATCGGAGGCGTCGCTCTCGACCTGGAAGGGGAGGGACTCGTCGATGGCGCGCATCGTGGCCTTTGCGATATCCGCTTTGATGCGGCTGAAGGCCTGGCAAGCCTCTGTCGACAGAGGGAAGGTCGTGGTCTGTATTAGGGGGCGGGCCTTGTCTGCGTACTGGGGGACCCACTGGGCGTAGTACGAAAAGAACCCCAAGCAGCGTTTCAGGGCTTTTGGGCAGTGCGGGAGGGGAAATTCCATGAGTGCGCGCATACGTTCGGGGTCGGGGCCTATTATCCCATTGCGTACTATGTAGCCCAGAATGGCTAGCCGGTCGGTGCTAAAAACGCACTTGTCCTCGTTGTACGTGAGGTTCAAGGCTTTGGCGGTCTGGAGGAATTTGTGGAGGTTGGCGTCGTGGTCCTGCTGATTGTGGCCGCAGATGGTTACATTGTCGAGATACGGGAACGTGGCCCGCAACCCATGTTGATCAACCATTCGGTCCATCTCCCGTTGGAAGACCGAGACCCCGTTTGTGACGCCAAAAGGGACCCGTAGGAAATGGTATAATCGCCCGTCTGCCTCGAAGGCTGTGTACTTGCGGTCACTTGGGCGGATGGGGAGCTGATGGTAGGCGGACTTGAGGTCCACGGTGGAGAAGACTTTATATTGGGCAATCCGATTGACCATGTCGGATATGCGGGGGAGAGGGTACGCGTCTAGTTGTGTGTACCTGTTGATGGTCTGGCTATAGTCAATGACCATCCTTTGTTTCTCCTCTGTCTTCACTACTACCACCTGCGCTCTCCAGGGACTATTGCTGGCCTGGATTATGCCCTCCTTTAGTAGCCGCTGGACTTCGGACCGAATGAAGGTCCGGTCCTGGGCGCTGTACCGTCTGCTCCTAGTGGCGACGGGTTTGCAATCCGGGGTGAGGTCCGCAAACAAGGACGGGGGTTGCACTTTGAGGGTTGCGAGGCCGCAGATAGTGAGTGGGGGTATGGGGCCGCCGAATTTGAACGTAAGGCTCTGTAGATTACATTGGAAATCTAATCCCAGCAAGGTGGGGGCACAGAGTTGGGGAAGGACGTTAAGTTTGTAGTTTTTGAACTCCCTCCCCTGCACCGTAAGGGTAACTATGCAGAATCCCTGGATCTGTACGGAGTGGGATCCTGCAGCTAGGCAAATCTTTTGTGCGCTGGGATAGGTGGTCAAGGAACAGCGTCTTACTGTGTCGGGGTGTATAAAGCTTTCCGTGCTCCCGGAGTCGACTAGGCATGGCGTCTCGTGGCCGTTTATTAGGACCGTTGTCGTCGTCGTCTGGAGTGCCCGGGGCCGAGCCTGATCGAGCGTAATCGAAGCGAGCCGTGGTTGTAGTAGTGGAGTGGGGTCCGTTGTTGCCATCCAAGATGGCGTCGGGGATGAACAAAATGGCCGCCCCATACATCGCACGTGGCTGGGGGGTCACAAGATGGCGGCGGGGGTGGACAAAATGGCCACCCCCATGCGTCGTACAGGTCTGGGGCGGTCCAAGATGGCGGCGCCCCTCCTCCCCTCGTGGTGGCCGGGACCCAAAATGGCGGCGTCTGCGGGTCGCACATCGGCGCCCCTCCTCCCCTCGTGGTGGTCGGGACCCAAAATGGCGGCGTCTGCGGGTCGCACATGGTGTGCTGGGGGGGCTGGGAGCGCTAGGACCGCGAGCGCTAGGACCGCGCGGAGCTCCCTCACCGCGAGCGCTAGGACCGCGAGCGCTAGGACCGCGCGGAGCTCCCTCACCGGGGACAGCGGTGGTCGGGGCCCAAGTCGGCGGCGCCGGCGGGTCAGACGTGGGGCCGGGAGCGCTGGGACCGCGCGGAGCTCCCTCACCGGGGACAGCGGTGGTCGGGGTCCAAGTAGGTGGCGCCGGCGGGTCAGGCGTGGGGCGCGGGACAGGGGTTAGGGTGGCGTTAGGGACGCGAAAAACTCCCTCCTCTCCGTGGAGAGTGTTGGCCGGGACCCAAAGCGGTAGCGCCGGCGGCGGGTCATACATGGGCTGCGGGGAGGGGGGTTGGGGAGCGTAGGCGGCGTGCAGGGCTCCCAGTTCTCCCGGGACCGCGGTGGTCGGGACCCAGAGCGGCTGCGCCTGCGGGTCGTACATGGCGTGCTAGGGGGGTTGGGGCGCATAGACTGCTTGCAGGGCTCCCTGTGCTCCCGGGACGGCGGCGACCACGCGGGACCGGCACACAACCGCATAATGGCCCTTTTTCCTGCAGCTTTTGCAGATGGCTGCGCGTGCCGGACAGCGCTGTCGGGGGTGTTTCGCCTGGCCGCAGAAATAACAGCGGGCGCCCCCGGTGCGACTCGGCGTTTGGACCGCGCAAGCCTGTGGGGTGTCCGGGGGGGGGCTAGGGGGTTTGCCGCGATGGGTACGTACGGGGCCCAATGGCCTGCCGCGCGGTCGGGGCCGTAGGCGCGGGTATTACGCGCGGCCACGTCTAGGGAGGCTGCTAGGGCCCATGCCTCTGAGAGTCCTAGCGACTCTTTTTCTAGAAGTCTTTGGCGGATTTGGGAGGATTGCATACCTGCCACAAAAGCATCGCGCATTAACATGTCCGTGTGCTCGTTTGCGTTCACCGACGGGCAGCTGCAGGCTCGTCCCAAAATCAGCAGCGCGGCGTAGAACTCGTCCATCGATTCTCCGGGAGCTTGCCGTCTCGTCGCGAGCTGGTAGCGAGCGTAGATTTGGTTAACTGGGCGAACGTAGAGACTTCTGAGTGCTGTGAACGCCGTCTGGAAATCGTCGGTGTCTTCAATGAGGGTGAAAATCTCCGTGCTCACCCTCGAGTGCAGGACCTGCAGTTTTTGTTCGTCTGAGACTCGACCGGTGGTTGTTCTGAGGTAGGCCTCGAAGCAAGTCTGCCAGTGTTTGAAGGCTGCTGCCGCGTTCACTGCGTGGGGGCTGATCCTCAGGCATTCCGGAATGATCCTGAGCTCCATAGTCCTTTTTAGGCACGCTTAATAAATTGTAGCGCACAAAGACTCCATGAGACGAATAGAGTGAAGTCGATGAGGCTTTATTAAGCGTGTCTGTTCCCCCGCAGCTCGATAGTAAACTGGCCTGCGGGGGAAGACACCGGTTTCTTATACTCCGCCTTCAGGGCGGAGCTTGATGTCAACGGCCAACCAGGACCCGGGATCTGTCAGCCAATGACATTAGGGCTTCCAGTCCCACATGACCCCCAATACATACTACCACACACTGTCCCTGGCTAACCCAGGTTGCCAACCAGCCAATCGAACTGACTACCCGCAAAGCTGGTTCTTCAGGTTCCCTCAGTGCCGACGAGTCTGTTTTCTCCTCTCAAAAAAAATAATCCTGGTACACGCTGTCCTAACCTGCTTCAGCTTGAGTCCTCTGCTTAAAGGCACATTCCGATTCTGAGCCCACAGACCACAGATAACAAAACAAAAGTGTCGCGGGGTCAAATCCCTGGAACTCTCTTCCTGACAGCACTGTGGATGTACCTACACCACATGGGCTGCAGCGGTTCAAGTGGGCGGTTCAGCACCGCCTTCTCGAGGGCAGTTAGGGATGGGCAATAAGTGCCGGCCTAGCCAGCATCGCTGCCGCCAGCCTTGTTGAACAGTCTGCAGCATTCGCACTCTTGTAATGATAATTGGCCATTTGGGTTGCTGGCTGGCAGCTGTAGAATTCGACATGAATCCAGTCAACATTTCTCCTCAAGGGTTGTAATCCCGACTGCCCCATCCTTACACCTTCATGCCCACGGCGGGCTGATCTCACCCCCTGTCTTCCGGTGCTACCCACCGCGTCGCCCTCAGCTTCAAAGGACTGCCACCGGACAGTGGCCGCTCCCCTCACCAACGTACTGGCCTCTTCCGACTGCTCTCCTCTGCAGCACGGTAGCACAGTGGTTAGCACAATCGCTTCACAGCTGCAGGGTCCCAGGTTCGATACCCGGCTTGGGTCACTGTCTGTGCGGAGTCTGCACATCCTCCCCGTGTGTGCGTGGGTTTCCTCCGGGTGCTCCGGTTTCCTCCCACAGTCCAAAGATGTGTGGGTTAGGTGGATTGGCCATGATCAATTGTCCTTAGTGTCTAAAATTGCCCTTAGTGTTGGGAGGGGTTACTGGGTTATGGGGATGGGGTGGAGGTGTTGACCTTGGGTAGGGTGCTCTTTCCAAGAGCCGGTGCAGACTCGATGGGCCGAATGGCCTCCTTCTGCACTGTAAATTCTATGATAATTCTATGATAATGTCCTCCAGAGAGAACACCCACTCGCAGCCTCCGTCACCCAAAACTCTGCATCTCATATCCCAACTTGCATCAAGCCCCCTCCGCCCCTGTCCACGCTGACCCCCTCACTGGCCAGCACTCGTCTGATCATGCGCCTATGAAATACCTTGACACCTTTTTGAACACAGTAGGCGCTATGTATAAATGCAGATTATTGCTACTCACTGTCACTCAGGACTGACAGCCTGGGCCGCTGTTCAGACAAGAACTTTGTGGAGTTCCTGCTGTTAACGCCCACCTGATTGCAGGGTGTCAGCGGGTGATTTACAACGCTGAATTCCATCATATTGACAACGCTCCCAAAGGCTTCAAAATAACTGTTTGTTAAAACCTTACCTGAAACTGTTTGTTTCGCAATTATCATCGGAAATGTTTTGAAGAAGGTACGTTGGAGTTGAGCACAGAACATACACTGATCAATGGCCAAGTAAAATTTCCCAGTGGAGCTGACTGAATTTGCAACATTGCCTCAAGACTGGCCTTTTGCAAATTAAGTTTATGTAAAGACAGGTATTTACTTTGAAGTATTTTTACTGAACAGCCGGTCCACAGCCCTGGGTGGCATTGCCGATCTCCATCCGAGCAGGAGCTGCCGTCCCACCTTAACCCCCACCACCTTGGACATGGCCTCGAAGGATGCTGTCCAGAATCCAGACAGCCTTGGGGCAGGACCAGGACATGTGGGAGTGGTTGGCCGGACCCCACCCGCCCCACCCACCGACACCACTCGTATATGCCTTGCACCTCTGGAAAGAACCCGCCCATGCGTGTCCTGGTCAGGAGTGCCCTGTGTACCACCCTAAGCTGCACCAGGCCCAGCCTCGCTCGCGAGGGGGTGGAATTCACCCTGTGTAATATCTCGCTCCAGAGTCCTCGCCCTATCTCGATGCCCAGTTCTTCCTCCCACTTCTCTTTTGTTTCGTCCAGTGGGGCCCTTACCTCCTCTAGCAGTCGTGGATATATGCCCGCACACTTACCCTCCCCCAGTTCACCCTGTGCTAACAGTCCTGTCCAGCCGGGTGTGTGCGGGTAACTGGGGAGCGATGGGCCTTCTTTGTGGAGGAAGTCCCGTATTTTGACAAGTTGGAGCTCGTTCCCTTTGGGGAGCTTAAGCTTCTCCGCTAGTCCCCCTAGGGTAGCTACTCTACCCTCTACATATCGATCTCTGGCCCTCAACAACCTTCAATCCCCTCTCCAGGTTTTGCACGTGGCGTCCAGTTTGGCCGGGTTGAACCTATGATTGATGCAGATAGGGGCAGTGACGGCCATGTCTTTGAGTTTGAAGCGGTGTCTGAGTTGCTTCCATGTTCTGCGTGTGGCTACTACCACCAGACTTATTGAGTACTAGGTCGGGGGAAATGGGAGTGGGGCGGTGGCCAGTGCCCGCAGGGACATTCCGATACAGGAGGACTGTTCCACCTGTACCCATTCCGCCCCCAGCTCCCCTAGCCAATCCCTCACAGGATCAGGACTCCCATTAAATTTAGAACACCGCATTAACGGGAAAGGGGGCAATGCCACACCTCGCAAAGGAGAATTGTGACTTACGAGCGGACGGGTAACAAACATAGGAAATAAGAACCTGAAGAGCCAGCCTGGCCCCTCCAGCAACTTACAAATAACCTTCCCTAACCCCGTACTGGTGTGGTCAAGCAATTTCGTGGGGTGACTATGTCTGAAATCCATCGCGACTATTGTGTTGGCGCTATGCTGGTTTTGGATGGATGCTGCCCTGTGATCGGGAAACAAATTAAAGGGCGTTCCAGTGGTTTAACGTCATTTCAAAGTGTGTGATAATAATAAATCTTTATTAGTGTCACAAATAGGTTTACATTAACACTGCAATGAAGTTAATGTGGAAATCCCCTGGTCGCCACATTCCGGCGCCTGTTCGGGTACCCGGAGGGAGAATTCAGAATGTCCAATTCACCTAACAAGCCCGTCTTTTTCGGGACTTGTGGGAGGAAACCGGAACGCCCGGAGGAAACCCACGCAGACACGGGGAGAACATGCAGACTCCGCACAGACAGTGACCCAGCCGGGAATCGAACTTGGGACCCTGGCACTGTGAAGCAACCTACTAACCACTCTGCTACCGTACCGCCCATATCATCCCCTGGGTACACAAAAGATGTCAAATATCAGCAAAAGTTTCTCACCAATAAGTGATTGTGTAAGTAAAAAGACCAAGGGTGGCACAGTGGCTAGCACTGCCTCCTCACAGCGGCAGGGACCCAGGTTCGATACCGACCTCGGGTGTGGGGGGTTTTCACGTTGTTTGCGTGGATTTCCTCCGGGTGCTCCGGTTTCCTCCCACAGTCCAAAGATGTGCTAGTTATGTGGATTGGCCTTGCTAAAAAAAAAAGCCCCTTAGCGTCCAAAGCTTAGGTGGGGTTACAGGGATAGGGTAGGGGATTGGGGCTAGGTGGGGTGCTCTTTCGGAGGGTTGGTGCAGACCCGATGGGCCAAATGGCCTCCTTCTGCACTGTTGGGATTCTATGATCCTATGAACATGGCATTAGGTATGTTTCCTCTTTAACAATCTACTTTTTATCTGTTTTAGGGTTTGGTTTAGCACAGTGGGCTAAACAGCTGGCTTGTAATGCAGAACAAGGCCAGCAGCGCGGGTTCAATTCCCGTACCGGCCACCCCGAATAGGCGCCGGAATGTGGCGACTAGGGGCTTTTCACAGTAACCTCACTGAAGCCTACTTGCGACAATAAGCGAGTATTATTATTATTTCAATTTTTGCAATGAAGGGGCAATTTAGCGTGGCCAACCCACCCGCCCAGCACATCTTTGGGTTGTGGGGGTGAGATCCACGCGGACACGGGGAGAATGTGCAAACTCCGCACGGACAGTGACCCGGGGTCAGGACTGAACCTACTTTCTATCCATTTAATGGGTAACCAGAATATTGCTCTTTTTTGCAAATAGAGACATTTCATGAATCCAGCCCCGAGATAGTTCAGCTCCCCAATGGTTCAGGAAGTGGCTTAATTTTCCAGCAATACTGCTCACGTGAAAGACTGAGTTCCTTCGACGGGTACCCCCACCGAGTGCATGCCACGCGAGATAGTCATCAGTCAGGCTGGCATGCTGATGTGAATGGATAATCTAACGGTGGGGGGGGGAGGGGGAGGGGTGATCTGTGGTAGAGGCCCGATAATTAGATTCAGATTCATTATAATGGGGTTCCTGATGTTCAATGTCAGGGCTCCTGTTACATCACTGGCTGGCGGGCGGTGAGAATTCGTGCCGATGTAAGACGCGATTCGGGCCTCTCGGGAGAGTTTCCGCTCCCGTCACCATTCACGCCCCAATAGGACAATATTATAGAGGGAACAACTTCTACTCTTCAATTTATTGGTATAACTTATACATGAATGTTCCCAACATGTTAAATATCCATCAGCTGCTTGACTAATTAGAAGGACTGAAAATACACATTTTATAAACTGCAGCAAGACGTAAACCTGATTCGGGTGCTGTCATACATTAGCAACCAATCTTTCATCTCTGAGGCTTGAACTTCAACCCAAAGCAGATTAATGGAATTAAGTGTTTCTCTTTGGGTTTGCTTAAAGAAAGAAGAAAAATATCCCCTAAGTAATGGTGTTGCCAAAATGATGTCGCCCTCCCCTCGTCAGGTTGTTTGAAGAACCCCTTGAATCTGGTTTGATGGTTTTGGAGAACTCAATGAGGATCATTTTCCTCTTCGACTCAAGGGTAGTAACCATTCTGAGAGGGTTCTCCTGACCTTAATAAACCCACCTGACTTTCATTCTAAACATTTTAATGGAGTCAAAATCAGGTGGGTTCAAGGAACTCTGTGGCAGAAGAGGTGAGGATTGGTCCCAATGGAGAAGACTTTCACTCTTTGATATCCACTGCCCGCAGAAAGGCTCTTGCTTTTTGAAGTCACATCTCGACAGTAAAGTGGACAGCAATCCCAACGGCCAGTACCACCAGCCCTGCTAGGACGGCTAGCCCACGGCGAATGATCAGTTGGATAGGCGACAAGAAGTCAGCCCTGAGGTTGGAGCTGCTGCTTGCTATCAATGTAGTGCGTTCCAACTGGTCTGATCGTTCCCTGTTCTGTGATGATGCCGAGACTCCATCTTCCGTAAGATCTGAAACACAAGAGTTGCACTATTATCTGTAACATTAGCTCCATTGTTAGCATGGGTTTGGTCAGATAAACATTGCAGTCCCTACTTTCTCGTTACCTTCTCCAAATTTGGCTGAGGTGACCTTGTTCCCAATCAACCTTTATGCCTTTTCCAACATTGGTTTGCAAATAAAGATGATTTGGTCACTGATTTGCATTTTCGGTTGGGAAGGGCCTGTTGTGCACAAATTGGTTGGTGCGTTTCCCCGCAGCACCGCCAGCAAGTCAAAATTAATTCAATTCTTTTCAGAATACACTCTCAGGCTGCAGGTGTCACTGGCAAAGACAGGATTTATTTCCCACCTCCCTGTGCCCCTGAGGTGGTGAGCAGTGTTGTTGACCCGCCACAGTCCATGCATGTAGCGTGGGTATGCCCGCAGTGCTGTTAGAACATAGAACATAGAATATACAGTGCAGAAGCACGCCATTCGGCCTGTCGAGTCTGCACCGACCCATTTAAGCCCTCACTTCCACCCTATCCCCATAACCCAATAACGCCTCCTAACCTTTTTTGGACACCTAGGGCAATTTATCGCAGCCAATCCACCTAACACGCACGTCTTTGGAGTGTGGGAGGAAACCGGAGCACCCGGAGGAAACCCGCGCACACACGGGGAGGATGTGCAGACTCCGCACAGACAGTGACCCAGCGGGGAATCGAACCTGGGACCCTGGCGCTGTGAAGCCACAGTGCCAGCCACGTGTGCTACCGTGTTAAACATAGAACATAGAAAATACAGCACAGAACAGGCCCTTCGGCCCACGATGTTGTGCCGAACCTTTGCCCTAGATTAATCATAGATTATCATTGAATTTACAGTACAGAAGGAGGCCATTCGGCCCTTTGAGTCTGCACCGGCTCCTGGAAAGAGCACCCTACCCAAACTCAACACCTCCAACCAACACCAAGGGCAATTTTGGACATTAAGGGCAATTTATCATTGGCCAATTCACCTAACCTGCACATCTTTGGACCGTGGTAGGAAACCGGAGCACCCGGAGGAAACCCATGCAGACACGGGGAGGACGCGCAGACTCCGCACAGACAGCGACCCAAGCCGGAATCGAACCTGGGACCCTGGAGCTGTGAAGCATTGTGCTATCCACAATGCTACCGTGCTGCCCTTGAGAACAAATAAATCTACACTATATCATTTTACCGTAATCCATGTACCTATCCAATAGCTGCTTGAAGGTCCCTAATGTTTCCGACTCAACTACTTTCACAGGCAGTGCATTCCATGCCCCCACTACTCTCTGGGTAAAGAACCTACCTCTGATATCCCTCCTATATCTTCCACCTTTCACCTTAAATTTATGTCCCCTTGTAATGGTTTGTTCCACCCGGGAAAAAAGTCTCTGACTGTCTACTCTATCTATTCCCCTGATCATCTTATAAACCTCTATCAAGTCGCCCCTCATCCTTCTCCGTTCTAATGAGAAAAGGCCTAGCACCCTTAACCTTTCCTCGTAAGACCTACTCTCCATTCCAGGCAACATCCTGGTAAATCTTCTTTGCACCTTTTCCAAAGCTTCCACATCCTTCCTAAAATGAGGCGACATGAACTGTACACAGTACTCCAAATGTGGCCTTACCAAAGTTTTGTCCAGCTGCATCATCACCTCACGGCTCTTAAATTCAATCCCTCTGTTAATGAACGCGAGCACACCATAGACCTTCTTCACAGCTCTATCCACTTGAGTGGCAACTTTCAAAGATGTATGAACATAGACCCCAAGATCTCTCTGCTCCTCCACATTGCCAAGAACTCTACCGTTAACCCTGTATTCCGCATTCATATTTGTCCTTCCAAAATGGACAACCTCACACTTTTCAGGGTTAAACTCCATCTGCCACTTCTCAGCCCAGCTCTGCATCCTATCTATGTCTCTTTGCAGCCGACAACAGCCCTTCTCACTATCCACAACTCCACCAATCTTCGTATCGTCTGCAAATTTACTGACCCACCCTTCAACTCCCTCATCCAAGTCATTAATGAAAATCACAAACAGCAGAGGACCCAGAACTGATCCCTGCGGTACGCCACTGGTAACTGGGATCCAGGCTGAATATTTGCCATCCACCACCACTCTCTGACTTCTATCGGTTAGCCAGTTCGTTATCCAACTGGCCAAATTTCCCACTATCCCATGCCTCCTTACTTTCTGCATAAGCCTACCATGGGGAACCTTATCAAATGCCTTACTAAAATCCATGTACACTACATCCACTGCTTTACCTTCATCCACATGCTTGGTCACCTCCTCAAAGAATTCAATAAGACTTGTAAGGCAAGACCTACCCCTCACAAATCCGTGCTGACTATCCCTAATCAAGCAGTGTCTTTCCAGATGCTCAGAAATCCTATCCTTCAGTACCCTTTCCATTACTTTGCCTACCACCGAAGTAAGACTAACTGGCCTGTAATTCCCAGGGTTATCCCTAGTCCCTTTTTTGAACAGGGGCACGACATTCGCCACTCTCCAATCCCCTGGTACCACCCCTGTTGACAGTGAGGACGAAAAGATCATTGCCAACGGCTCTGCAATTTCATCTCTTGCTTCCCATAGAATCCTTGGATATATCCCGTCAGGCCCGGGGGACTTGTCTATCCTCAATTTTTTCAAAATGCCCAACACATCTTCCTTCCTAACAAGTATTTCCTCGAGCTTACCAGTCTGTTTCACACTGTCCTCTCCAACAATATCGCCCCTCTCATTTGTAAATACAGAAGAAAAGTACTCGTTCAAGACCTCTCCTATCTCTTCAGACTCCATACACAATCTCCCGCTACTGTCCTTGATCGGACCTACCCTCGCTCTAGTCATTCTCATATTTCTCACATATGTGTAAAAGGCCTTGGGGTTTTCCTTGATCCTACCCGCCAAAGATTGTTCATGCCTTCTCTTAGCTCTCCATGTTGCCCATGCTAGGGCGGGAGCTCCAGGGTTTTGGGCGCAGCGATGATGAAAGAGTGATAATCGTGGTTCCAAATCAGGGTGCTGTGTGACCTTGCGTCGGTGCGCTCCTTGTGTTTCTCGGCGATAAGAGGTCGTGATTTGGGGGAGTGCTGCTGAAGAGGCCTTGGCAAGTTGCTGCAGTGCATCTTACAGAAGAGACGGCACACACTGCACAGCTACAGTCTGCCCCTGGTGGAGCTGGGTTGCTGTCCAGACCAGTTTTGAGTAAATCTCAAGGGCAACGTTTTGCTGGAACAGTCTTGGAACAAGCGTCATCAACAAGGTGCACGGCAGACAGCAAGGAGAGAGCGAACCACCCACTGAGAACACTAGGGGTTTTCATGAGGGTGAATATTGGAAATTATACACACAGACTTATTCACTTTGAACTTTACGCTCCTGATGCCTGTGGCTAGCTTCATATGGACGGCGCAGTGGCACAGTGGTTAGCACTGTTGCTTCACAGCTCCAGGGTCCCAGGTTCGATTCCCGGCTTGGGTCACTGTCTGTGCGGAGTCTGCACGTTCTCCCTGTGTCTGCGTGCGTTTCCTCCGGGTGCTCCGGTTTCCTCCCACAAGTCCCGAAAGATGTGCTGTTAGGTAATTTGGACATTCTGAATTCTCTCTCTGTGTACCTGAACAGGCATCGGAGTGTGCGACTAGGGGATTTTCACCCCACCTAAGCCATTGCAAGTAGCTAGTGGTGTCCCGCAGGGATCAGTGTTGGGACCTCTGTTGTTTGAGTACTGTGGTAGTCTGTGTAGAGGTATTATGGTACCTGGTAATGCTGGAACACCATTGGTAGATATTGTATGTTTCCTATTGGTCAAGCTGCATGGTAGCTCCGCCCTGCTAGGCGGGGTATAAGAGCCCGTGCCGCACCAGCAGCCTTCATTCTGTACCTGAGCTGCTGGGGGAAACATCTAGCTTATTAAAGCCTTCAGTTGGACTACAACCTCGCTTTAGTGGTCATTGATCGTGCATCAAGCACCCCACCTAAGATTGCAAGTAGCTACACCGCCACCCTATCCCCGTAACCCAGTAACCCCACCTAACCTTTTTGGACGCTAAGGGCAATTTAGCATGGCCATTCCACCTAACCTGCACATCTTTGGACTGTGGGGGGGAAACCGGAGCACCCGGAGGAAACCCACGCAGACACGGGAGAACGTGCAGACTCCTCACAGACAGTGACCAAGCCCGGAATCGAACTTGGAACCCTGGAGCTGTGAAGCAGCTGTGCTAACCACTGTGCTACCGTGCTGCCACGACAAATGCGTGGGAAAGATAATTAGAAGAAATATATTACAATCTACGAGCAAATTATCCTAGAGCTACTGCAAGTATGACTATCCACCAACACAACTATCTCCCAACTCCTCGAGGTACAGAGTCACATGGTAGATTTACACTGCCACCTGCTGGTCGGAGGTCGTGTACATCATTATTGCTCATGCATATCATCACACCCTGCACCTGGGACATTACCATGGACAGAGGCATCTGTCTCAGCAACTGTGTTTGGTTCCATTCTCTTCCTCAATCCTGTTCTTTCTTGAGCCTGAGGGAAAATGTAACTGGAGTTAAAGGTTAAATTGCTTATTTGCATCCTCGGCAGTTTGGTAATTATAGTTACAATATGCCCACAAACACTCCTCATGCTTAGGTATTTAACTTGGGGGTAATTTTAAGCTAATGTGCTGCCTGGGGGACCCAGGGAACATAGAACACCAGTTTTATACCCACTTGACGTTGACTTCAAATGGAGGGTAAAATCAGGTGGACTCTAAAACCAGCATTACACCCAATCCCATCATTCCCCCGATGGGTGCATTGGTGCTCTAACCACCCTGTAAAGGGGTGCCTGTAAAGTGAGCAGTTTGAGTGACAGCTCCAAATGGTTATATAATCGAAATGTTTGCGTTCGTAAGTGACTGATTGAGGGAATGCCAATGTATTTCATGTTTTTTTTTGTCAATGAGAATGTTTTCGCATATAGTGAAATTGTCAATAGACACATAACAGCAAAAGGGATTATTATTTAAATGATAAAATATAAAAACATGCTGCCGTGCGGAGAGACCTGGGTGTGCTAGTGCATGAGTCACAAAAAGTTGGTTTACAGGTGCAACAGGTGATTAAGAAGGCAAATGGAATTTTGTCCTTCATTGCTAGAGGGATGGAGTTTACGATTAGGGAGGTTATGCTGCAATTGTATAAGGTGTTAGTGAGGCCACACCTGGAGTATTGTGTTCAGTTTTGGTGTCGCACCCCCGTTCGACACTTGGTGTCTCACCCCCGTTCGTGTGCACCCTGGCTTGTGTCATGCAACTGTATAAGGTGTTAGTGAGGCCACACCTGGAGCATTGTGTTCAGTTTTGGTCTCCTTACTTGAGAAAGGACGTACTGGCGCTGGAGGGTGTGCAGAGGAGATTCACTAGGTTAATCCCAGAGCTGAGGGGGTTGGATTACGAGGAGAGGTTGAGTAGACTGGGACTGTACTCGTTGGAATTTAGAAGGATGAGGGGGGATCTTATAAAAACATATAAAATTATGAAGGGAATAGATAGGATAGATGCGGGCAGGTTGTTTCCACTGGCGGGTGAAAGCAGAACTAGGGGGCATAGCCTCAAAATAAGGGGAAGTAGATTTAGGACCGAGTTTAGGAGGAACTTCTTCACCCAAAGGGTTGTGAATCTCTGGAATTCCTTGCCCAGTGAAGCAGTAGAAGCTCCTTCAGTAAATGTTTTTAAGATAAAGATAGATAGGGTTTTGAAGAATAAAGGGATTAAGGGATATTGTGTTCGGGCCGGAAAGTGGAGCTGAGTCCACAAAAGATCAGCCATGATCTCATTGAATGGCGGAGCAGGCTCGAGGGGCCAGATGGCCCACTCCTGCTCCTAGTTCTTATGTTCTTCTAATTGTATTTTGAGTCAGCATGGTTCCTGGGTTCTTCCCATGGTGGATGTGAGGCAGTTGGAATGGATAGAGAAAGGATAGTGGGGGGGGGTTGAGGGCTATTTTTCACCTCCCCATCCGGCAGCTTCCGCATTTGCTCCAAGGGTGGTGAGCCCAACCTCAAAACCTGCCCGCCAACCTCCCCACCCCCCAACAAACTGGGATCATTCCCGTGCACATCTGCTCCACCCAGGTTGAACGTGGCGTGGGCAAAATCCTGGGCCTGCCCAACAATGGCGCTCCCAGAGAGGGGCAAAGTGCCCGTGTGTGATTCAAAGGTGGGACCTTTTCTCCCTGACTTCTTTCCCACTGCTCAGCGTGCTTCAAACATGTCACACCGACGCACCCCAACAAGGGCCCCACCAGGTTTGATTGCGGAATAAATCTCTTGCCTCCTCTGAAGCTCTGATCCAGTTCATCCTAAAGATCAACGTCACGAGGAGAGATGACAGCAGAAAGGTGCCAATTGCCAATCCCGTCCAAAGACCTGGAAGAAACCACAAGAAATGTATTTTCCGGCATGCTCAGCGGGTACATGAACACGAGCTGGTTCGGCCCAACCACACAGATGCCAAGAGAACAGAGGGTGGCGGCACGGTGATAACATAATGGACTGGGAATCCAGGTGCCAGAACGAAAGCTCTGGAGGCTCGAGTTCAAATCATGGGGGATTTTCAGCCCGGATTCGGCGACAGAGAGAACGGCAAGACAGGCTGAAAATCCATAGAAAATCGGGAATTCCTGACAACCTCATTGTAATGGATTTCAATAAATTTTAATATCGTTAGCCAGCCCCCTGCCCATCACATGATCCTCCTCGCTGAATATTCGATCCTCTCCAACGTAAGGTCGCGTCGGCGATGGTTGCAACAGGCTTGCAAAGACGGGATTCGGTCGAGGGGATGCCTCCAGGTGGCGCAGAGGTAAGTGTGACCCCTGGGGAGGGAGAGGGACATGTCCGGGCACCGGCCAAAGGCACAGGTTGGCACTTCCAGCTTGGCACTGCGTCATCCCGGCAGCCCCAATCTGTGCCAAGGGGCAGTGCCGGGGGGCAGTGTCGGGGGAGCCCCATGAGAAGTTGGGGGGGGGGGGGGTTGTGGGTTCCAGTTATGTGTGGTGGGCGGGGGGTGGGGGGGGGGGGGGGGGAGTGAGTAGTGAGGGGACAACTTGCAGGCTCGGGGAGGAGCAGACAGTGAAAGGGGGGGAATGCCGACGATACCTCTGCGGTGGTGGAGTGGGTGGGAGGGGGAGCCCCTGATGATTGTCCAAGGGCGGGAGGGAGGGGAGCTCCTGATACCTCACTGATTGGATGGGTATTGGAGGGGCGGGGCGTCCTTTGAAGACGTCGCCATGATCTCGGTGGAGCCAGTTGCCAGCTCCGTCGAGCCCCACCCCACCAGAGTGACACCCTAAACTGCGCCCACCCACCCATTTTCTTTCTTTCAAGAGGCTCAAGAGCTGGAGAGAAAACTGATGTGTGAGCTACACACCGGTTTTCCGTCTGACCCTGACTGCTTCAAAAAGTATGGTAAATTCCGCCCTGTGTCGCCTGAGTGATATGCCTTCAATAAGCAGACGACGAGTGATGAATGTAACTGAGGCTTTAATACACTAAGCAGCAAGCCTCCTGGTCTCTGACCCGAACTGGGGCGGAGGCGGAGACTTGCCACCTTTATACATAAGCCCGAGGGAGGAGCCACAGGCGGAGCCAGCCGGGACAAGCCCAGGCATGCACAACACAACACAATGCTATACAATGCAATACCGTGGTTTACCACACTGAGGGAGTTTCAATTCAGTAAATAAAGCTGGAATAGAACGCTAGTCTTATTAATAATGTGACTGCATTCTTGTTAAAACACATCTGGCTCACTAATGTCTCTGCACCTGGGGCACCATCTAACCAAAAAGTTTCTTTCTCTTAAAATATTTTATTCAAGGCATTTTCATATAAACAAACAAAAGCAGATGAAAACTCATATAACATTACAAATAACCAACACCCAATCACCCAATATCACCCCTTTCTCCTGTCCTGCCTTCCCCATTTTAATCGCCCCCCCCACCTTTGCTTACACCTCAATCCTCCTTAAAGAAGTCAACGACCCATCAACTGATGCCCTCAGGATGAACTTCACCTTCTCCAGCCTCAGGGGTTCCGTCAAGTCGCTCACTCACACCCCCGCTTTCGGCGGCTCCGAGTTCCTCCATCCCGACAAGATCCGTTTCCGAGTTATCTGGGAGGCAAAGGCCAAATCATAGGCCTCTCTCACCCCCTGGGTTCCCGGGTCTTCCACACCCCAAATATCGTTACCTCTGGGCTCAGGGTCACCTTCACCCCCAACGGACGTTACATCCGCAAACCCCTCCCAGAACCCCTTCAGCTTTGGACATGCTCAAAACATGTGGACGTGATTTGCGGGCCTCCGAGTGCATCCCCGCACCACCTATCCCCTACCCTCTCAAAAAACCTACTCATCTGCGCTATCGTCATATGTGCTCTCTGAATTACCTTAAACTGAATGAGGCTTAGCCTCGCACACCACGAGGATGCATTCACCCTCCGCAGGGCCTCAACCCATGTCCTGGCCCTCCACCTCACCCCCACCCCCCAGCCACTCCTCCCACTTCCGCTTTATACCCCCCAAAGGGGCCCCCACCCCAATCCATCAGATCCGTGTAGTCCTCAGACATCTTTCCCTCTCCTATCTCCTCCTGTGACAGTACCTTATCCTGCAACCCCAGCCACCCCGAAACCTCGCATTCTGCCCCCCCCCCCACCCCGGCACAAATCTATGGTTGTTACAGATCGGTGCCCACTTCCCATTTCCTGACCATGGCAATGTTTACCGCTCAATAATAGTTCATCACGTTCGGCAATACCAAGCCACCCCCCCCCCTCCTCAGCCCCACTCCAGAAAAGCCCTCCTGGCCCATGGGGCCATCACTGCCCAAACAAACCCAGAAATCTGCGCATTAGCCTTTTCAAAGAACGCCTTCAGGACGAAGAATGGGAGGTTCTGAAATGCAAACGGAAAACTTGGCAGGACCGTCATTTTTACTGTCTGCACCTGTCCCGCCAGCAACAGCGACGGCACATCCCATCTCTTAACGTCCCCCTTCATCTGCTCCACCAACCGAGTCAAGTTCAGCTGATGCAGCTGTGCTCAACCCCGCGTCACCTGGATGCCCAGGTATCTAAAAGTCACCCCCACTACCTTGAATATCAGCTCCCCTCATCTCCTCTCCTACCCTCTGGTCTCAATCGGGAACATCTCGCTCTTTCCCATATTCAACTTATACAACTTATACTGGCCAAATTCTTTCAAAATCCCCATATTGCCTCCAATACTGCCCAATGGGTCCGAAATGTATAACAGCAGCTTGTCCGTGTCCAGCAAGACCCTGTACTCTGCGCACCTCTTGCCCCTCCGAAGGTATCATAATAACATTGAGTATCCTCCTCACAATCGCCGACCCCTGCCTCCCTTTCACAAAACCTGTTTGATCCTCGCCTCTCACCCCCAGGATGCAGTCCTCGATTCGCAAAGCCAACACCTTCGGCAACAACGTGGCGTCTACGTTCAAAGGGCGGTACGCTGAAAATCTGCAGTGCAGCAGCAGGCCATTCAGCCCATCTAGCCTGCACCGACCCTCTGAAAGAGCGCCATACCTAGACACAAGTCCCCATCCTACCCCTGTAACGCACCGAGGGACAATTTTTTTAAAAAGTAAAAAATCGCTTATTGTCACAAGTAGGCTTCAAATGAAGTTACTGTGAAAAGCCCATAGTCGCCACATTCCGGCGTCTGTTCGGGGAGGCTGGTCCGGGAATTGAACCGTGCTGCTGGCCTCCCTTGGTCTGCTTTCAAAGCCGGCGATTTAGCCCTGTGCTAAACCAGCCCCTATGCTAAACCAGCCCCTTTAGCACGGCCAATCCACGTAACCTGCAAATCTTTGGACTGTGGGAGGAGGCCGGAGCACCCGGAGGAAACCCACGCCGACACGGGGAGAACGTGCAGACTCCTCACAGACAGTGACCCGAGGTCGGAATTGAACCCGGGACCCTGGAGCTGTGAGGCAGCAGTGCTAACCACTGTGCTGCCGTGCCGCCAACCCACAATGCTCCAGATCCTTGTCCTTTATCAATATCAAGGACATGGAAGCCTGCAACAGTGTAAGGGGGAAGTCCCCCTTCTTCCTCGCCTCGTTATATGTCCTCACCAGCATTGGCCTCAGGTACCCCCCCAAATATTTTATAAAACTCCACCAGGAACCCATCCGGCCCCGGGGCCTTCCCTGCCTACATCGCCCCCATGCTCCAAATCACCCCCCTCAACCTGATTGGGGTCCCCAATCCCTGCACCAACTCCTCCCCTACCTTGGGAAACTCCAGCCTGTCTAGGTACCGCCGCATTCCACCCCCCCCCCCGTCCCCTCCCCCCCTTGGCCTCCCAAACCTCCACGGGTCCTCCCTCCCCCCCACCCCACCCACCCCACTCTCCCCGCCATGTCCTCGAGGCCCTGGTCTGTCTGACATGAGACTTCAGGCCTAGAGCAATGTGCCTAGCGCACGACCATAAGATATAGGAGCAGAATTAGGCAATTCTGCCCATTGAGTCTTCACCCTCTCCCAAGAATGGATAAGGAGGCAAGGGGTGGGTCCAACACAAAGGCTCGCGAGATGGGAGCTTATTGCTAGCGTCCTACCATTGGCAGTTCATGAATTCTCCACAAATGGCCTGAAGCAAATTGTTTTGGTAGGTTTCCACTTGCGTTCCACGCTCCTGACTGCTTCTCCACGTAAGGCACATGATGGCAGAAGGTGGTGGGGTCTATGAAGGGTTCCCTCCGTTGGAACTCCACCTCACTGACTGAGTCTTTCTCCAATTGTGTCGTAACCACGGTAATCATAGGACCCCCCCAGCCCCATCCCCCAAAATGTATTTACTTTGAAGGAAAAATGAGCTGTGCTGTCCAAGGGCTCACCAAGAATTCCAAGCTTCGCGGAAAACATCAGCGAAATTCCGACAGGGATCGCGACGACGTAGAAAACAACCAGATTAGCGACCGCTCCAATTTTCTGCTTCCCAGTTCCTCTGACAATCCCACTGGCTACTCCCTGTGGAGAAGGACGAAATCAGAGCAGGTTTTGGGGGACAAATATTGTCATTCGAGCGAGCAAAGGGAAAATGGTTCTCCGGGGTTGAAAGGAATAAAAGTTATTCAAAACGACAGAAGAAACAGGAGCAGGAATTGGGGCGGCGCGGTGGCACAGTGGTTAGCACTGCTGCCTCACAGCGCCAGGGGCCCGGGTTCGATTCCCCACTGGGTCACTATCTGTGCGGAGTCTGCACGTTCTCCCCGTGTCTGCGTGGGTTTCCTCCAGTTTCTTCCCACATGTCCAAAGATATGTGGGTTCATTGGATTGACCATGCTAAATTTCTCCTCAGTGTCCAGGGATGTGTAGCTTAGGTTAAGGGGTTATTGGATAGGGTGGGGAAGTGGGCTTGGGTGGTGCTCTTTCAGAGGCTCGGTGCAGGCTCGATGGGCCGAATGGCCTCCTTCTGCACTGTGGGGATTCTATGATACTGCCCCTCGAGCCTGCTCCACCATTGAATAAAAGCATGCCTGATCATAAAATGAATTTTTTATGTATCAATGAGGTTGTCACTCATTATTCTAAACTACAAAGAGCAGAGCCAGCTCTACGCAAAATAAAGAAGATTGGGAGGGTATTTTAATGTTATTTAAATTCATTAAAATATATTTAAATGAGTTCCCCGTCCTTTGTGGGCGTGAACCTTGTGATGTCGCTGGCGAGGGGTGGGGGAAATTAGGAAACGCGACACTCCCTGGATTTTGAGCCCATGGTATCGATCCTCTGTGGGCTCAAAATCGCCTTACTGTGGATATATAAACAGTGGCTCCACCAACCCCTTACTGATGTTCATTGCATATTCATTGTAAGTGGGTGTCAACTTGAGCCCCGATAAAATAGAGATGAGATTAAAACTATGGTCCTTGGGTTGGGACATCCATGCTTGTAATGTGCATCTCTGCAAATAAATTCTTATAAAAGTGTGCAATTAACTTTCATCGCCTGACTTTCTGGAACAATGTTGTTAACACTGCTGCCTCACAGTGACCCGTGTTCAATGCCAGCCTCGGATGACTGTCTGTGTGGTGTTTGCATGTTCTCCCCGTTTGCGTGGGTTTCCTCCGGGTGCTCTGGTTTCCTCCCACAGCCCAAAGATGTGCAGGTTAGGTGGCTTGGCCATGCTAAATTGCCCCTTCGTGTCCAAAATGTGAGGTGAGGTTATGGGGATGGGGATGGGGCTGGGGGCCTAGGTCGGGTGGCTCTTCCAAGGGGTCGGTGCAGACTCGATGGGCTGAATGGCCTCCTTCTGCACTGTCGGGGTTCTATGGATTGGCACAATCAGAGCAGGACACACACGTCAGAAGCTTACAGAGTAAATGGTGAAAACTTTAAAAACTGAGACATGGCAGGAACGAAACAGGTAGGGTGGTTTTGTGAGGTGGGACCCCCAGTATAAAGACAGACCACGTGCGAGTGCAGTTTGGAGAAAGGATAGTGAATCCTGTCCCAGTTATGTCTGGCGGCGATGCACCATGCCAGGCTCCGTAGGGAATATAAGTTCAAAGCAGAGTTCTCTGGTCCACACACACATCTCACGTCACTCACCGAGCCTATGGCGTCGCACAGGTGGACAGGCGCCAGGATTGGTATCGTTTTGGAAACCAGTTTGATGATTTGCCTGTTTGCGAGAGAGAAAGTGTTTGCATGTCAGGTGTTTAAACTGACCACCCTGGACCATCAGAAAGTCTGTTCAACATTCACGGTTCAGGTCCCTGGCTTCCCAAAGAGCTGTACAACAGCTGTGACCTCCTCTGAACCGGTTCCTATCAGCTGATGGAATAAGGATACGGGGGGCATAGATTTATGGTTTTGGTCAAGAGGTGTGCGGAAGTGCACTTTTTATACAGTCGGTGGTAATGACCTGGAGCTCGCTGCCTACGAGGGGTGTGGAAGTGGAGACGATGAACGATCTCAAAAGATTTCCAGGACTTAATATTTTGTTTTGATCTCAGAAGGAATTTAGATGGACACTTGCTGGAAACAGACTTGCACGGAAGCAAACTCGCAGTGTTACGGGGATAGAGTGGGACAATGAGTCTGACTGAATGAACTCGATGGGCCAAATGGTCTCATTCTGAGCTGTAATGACCCCATGGCTCCCCAATCTTCACCCCTGGTCTACTTCGACTTATCCCATCAAAATGAAGATAGCTCAGTTGGCTGGACAGCTAGTTTGTGGTACAGAGCAAGGCCAACAGCGCAGGTTCAATTCCTGTACTGGTTCAGGTTATTCCTGAAGGCCTTTGACCTTCCGCATCGCTTGAGGTGTGGTGATCCTTGTTATCAGGTAGCACAAGTGGATAGCACAGTGGCTTCACAGCACCAGGGTCCCAGGTTCGATTCCCGGCTTGGGTCGCTGTCTGTGCGGAGTCTGCACGTTCTCCCCGTGTGTGCGTGGGTTTCCTCCGGGTGCTCCGGTTTCCTCCCACAGTCCAAAGACGTGCAGGTTAGGTGGATAGGTCATGATAAACTGACGTTAGTGACCAAAAAGGTTAGGAGGGGTTACGGGGATAGGGTGGAAGTGGGGGCTTAAGTGGGTGAAGACTTGATGGGCCGAATGGCCTCCTTCTGCACTGTATGTTCTATGTCATGCCTCTGCTTCAGTATTAGAGGCAAAGGCTTCAATCACTAACCCAGTGTACAGCTGAAAACTCTCTCCCCAAATCCCTGGGACTTGTTATCTTTCTCCCTCACCTTTGAAAGTCTCTCCAACGCCCACCTCTGCGGCTGTCCCTTCGGACAGTTCCCTACCTGCCCACTTGGTGTCGTACCCCGTTCGTGTGCACCCTGGCTTGTGTCATGCAACTGTATAAGGTGTTAGTGAGACCACACCTGGAGCATTGTGTTCAATTTTGGTCTCCTTACTTGAGAAAGGACGTACTGGCGCTGGAGGGTGTGCAGAGGAGATCCACTAGGTTAATCCCAGAGCTGAAGGGGTTGGATTACGAGGAGAGGTTGAGTAGACTGGGACTGTACTCGTTGGAATTTAGAAGGATGAGGGGGGATCTTATAGAAACATATAAAATTATGAAGGGAATAGATAGGATAGATGCGGGCAGGTTGTTTCCACTGGCGGGTGAAAGCAGAACTAGGGGGCATAGCCTCAAAATAAGGGGAAGTAGATTTAGGACTGAGTTTAGGAGGAACCTCTTCACCCAAAGGGTTGTAAATCTATGGAATTCCCTGCCCAGTGAAGCAGTTGAGGCTCCTTCATTAAATGTTTTTAAGATAAAGATAGATAGTTTTTTGAAGTATAAAGGGATTAAGGGTTATGGTGGTCGGGCCGGAAAGTGGAGCTGAGTCCACAGAAGGAGGCAATTCGGCCCATCGAGTCTGCACCAGCTCTTGGAAAGAGCACCCTACCCAGGCCCACATCTCCACCCTATCCCCATTACCCAGTAACCCCACCCAACACCAAGGGCAATTTATCATGGCCAATCCACCTAACCCGCACATGTTTGGACTGTGGGAGGAAACCGGAGCACCCGGAGGAAACCCACGCACACACGGGGAGGACGCGCAGACTCCGCAC
This sequence comes from Scyliorhinus torazame, assembly GCF_047496885.1. Taxonomy (NCBI): domain Eukaryota; kingdom Metazoa; phylum Chordata; class Chondrichthyes; order Carcharhiniformes; family Scyliorhinidae; genus Scyliorhinus; species Scyliorhinus torazame. The sequence continues at coordinate 210,984,948 of NC_092718.1, forward strand.
AGACAGTGACCCAAGCCCGGAATCGAACCCGGGACCCTGGAGCTGTGAAGCAATTGCGCTATCCACAATGCTACCGTGCTGCCCAGGATGCTGAGTTAGACAACACAATGGCACCGCAGCGCCCTCCGCCGAGAGGGGCAGAGGAGGAGGGGGAGCTCGTGGCTCAAATCTCGGGCCTCCAGAGGCAGGATTTCAACCTCCTTCAAAAATCCCGACCCTATAGCCTCCCTCTCTTCATCGTTTCCACTCAGACCGAGGAAGGGGTACTCACCGGTCATTGGTGAAGATTTTTGCAACGACATCTTTAAGACCCAGAAGCAACGCCATGAGGCACAACGCCACACAACCTGTTAAAAGAGATCACTTTCAGCACGCCGGAGTGAGACACAGTACACAGCACCACACACACACACAACCATAAATTAACTTGGTTTCAAAAGCACAAGGTGTGTTGCGAGACTGACACAGTACAGATTGCCCACTGTTACAGTGGGAGTGCACACTATTTAAAGAGCCCCCCCAGTCCTAAAATGTCCACCAGACATGGTTTGAACAACTAACTGCCCCACTCCTGCCCCCTGGTGGTGCTGCCTCCCAGACCAGAAACACAGGGGGCTGGAGTATAAAAGTAAAGGAACCTTTATTACAACCGTACAGGCCATTGGTCGCACCACAACCAGAGTATTGTGTCACTTACTTGAACAGGGACATACTTGCAATGGAAGCAGATAGGAGAACATTGACTTGGCTGATTCCTGGCGTGAGGAGCTGGTCCTCGGAGGAAACGTTGAGCTGGTTGGACCGCACTGGAGTTCGGAAGAATGAGAGATGCTCTTATCGAAACATGTAGAATTTAGAGGGGGCTTGATAGGGTTGATGATGGGTGGCGGTTTCCTCTCAGACAGGAACCTAGAAATGGGAGGGGGGGGGGCACAGCTTAGAAATAAAGGGGTTTGCCATTTAAGACTGAGGTGAGGGAAGAATCTCTTCTCTCAAGAGAGCCCAGGAGTGTTTGGAATTCCCTCCCCCAGCGGGCAGAGGGGGCCGGCTCACTGAATACATTCAAACCTGAGTCGGTCAGATTTCCGATTGACAAGGGGACCAAGAGTAATGGGAGACGGGCAGGAATCATAGAATCATCATAGAATTTACAGTGCAGAGTGTTGTGTTATGTACTCTGGGGTAACACAGGCTGCAACTTGATGCAGCTTTGACCAAACGATACTGAGGTACCCTCAATAATGACGCTTAGAGATTAAACTGTAAAGACGAGAGACGAGAGCTGACTGTTGCACAGACCATGAGGCAGCCCTTTATGTATGGCTCCCAGATGGGCGGAGCCAGAGGCGGAGTCCCCAGGGTTCCAAGCCCAGTCTTAAAGGGGACATCACCTTACATGATGATAAGGCAGTAACCGTTCATCACAGATACTCAAGACTTTGAAGTAAGTTCAATGTGATTTATTGAACCATTAGCACAGTTCTCTATGAGTTCGGCTCTCCTGCTAATCTTGCTATAGTAACTCAGTCTAGCTAACCAGTCTGCTCTAAGCCACGTGGTGGGTGTGATGCTTCTGATCTGCCCCTGTCCTACTCTCTAAGTGTCGCCTGTGGAAAGAGACAGAGCATGTGTGCCCTGTCCTTATATATGGGTTGTGTAATGCCCCCTTGTGGTAGTGTCACCTCTGGGTATCTTGACTGCCCATTGGTCGTGTCCTATTCTATGTGTTCATTAGCTGTATGTCTGCATGTCATGATGTCTCTGGTGCTCCCTCTAGTGTTTACTTAGTCGTAGTGCATTTACATTAACCCCTTGTGTATTTACAGTGATGCATATCACCGCACAAACGAAGGCCATTCAACCCATCGGGTCTGCACCGGCCCGTGGAAAGAGCACCTCACTCAAGCCCACACCTCCACCCTATCCCCGCAACCCAGTAACCCCACCTAAACTTTTTGGACACTAAGGGCAATTTAGCATGGCCAATCCACCTAACCTGCATATGTTTAGACTGTGGGGGGAAACCGGAGCACCCGGAGGAAACCCACGCACACACGGGGAGAACGTGCAGACTCCGCACAGACAGTCACCCGAGGCCGGAATCGAACCCGGGTCCCTGGCACTGTGAGGCAGCAGTGCTTACCAGTGTGCCGCCAAAAGTGGAGTTGACGCCACGATCCGATCAGCCATGATCGTGTTGAATGGCGGAGCAGGCTCGAGGGGCCAAGTGGCCTACTCCTGCTCCTAATTCATGTAAACCCATAAGAGGAGGGACCGGAAAAGGGTTCGGAATAACTTTAGAAAGGGAAGGGAAGAGCGATTTGAGACACGTTTAGCAGAAATGAGCAGAGATAGAAAAAGTCGACAGAGGAAAAAGAAAGAGGGGCTCCTCGCAAGAAAGGGAGGGAGAGAGAAAGGGAGGAGATGGAGGGGAGAAACCCAAGAGGGAGAGACAAGGCTGCACAGAAGTGACACAGAAAGAGAAACACAGTTGAATTTTCAGGCCCAGCCAAAAATGCCAGGTGGGGTCGGAAGCTGCCAGCGTTGGCCGGCATGTTGGTTTCCCAACGTGGTCCCTGCAGTTTAGAGGGGAGAGATACTGGGCCTCCACCCAGCAAGCAGTCATTAATCTCACTAAGAGCCTCGTTGACTCTAATTACCCTGTAGGCAAAGAGGAGAGTGCCTGTGGCGGTGTTGAAGTGGTGGAGGGGGGGCTTCCTCTGGCTGCGTGCAGGATTAACCACAGGCAGCCCGAGAGATGGGTCCCTACCCACCAGGCTGCAAGATCCATTTATTAATTAAAGTGCTTTGAAAAGAAGCTCGGAGCGAGAGAGAGTGCGTCCATTTTGAAGCACGCTCGCTGCTACTCAACTTCCTTCACCGCCCGCTGCTCCTTTCAAAACAGAAATGCTCTGATTGGCCATTCAGCTTCAAGAGCCCATCCACCACCATTAATTGAACAGGGAACCATAGCAGTTATAATGTCACCTCTGTGAATATATCCCCAAAACCCAACCCACAGGAAAAACCACCCCATCGTGACAAAGATCAAGGAAGACACAAACACAGATACATTCACACTTGTACACACACATCATAGACTCACACACATTCAGACTCACACACATTCAGACACACACACATTCAGACTCACACACATTCAGTCTCACACACACATCATAGACTCACACACATTCAGACACACACACATTCAGACTTACACACATCATAGACTCACACACATTCAGACACACACACATTCAGACTCACACACATTCAGTCTCACACACACATCATAGACTCACACACATTCAGACACACACACATTCAGACTCACACACATCATAGACTCACACACATTCAGACACACACACATTCAGACTCACACACATTCAGTCTCACACACACATCATAGACTCACACACATTCAGACACACACACATTCAGACTCACACACATTCAGTCTCACACACACATCATAGACTCACACACATTCAGACACACACATATTCAGACTCACACACATCATAGACTCACACACATTCAGACACACACACATTCAGACACACACACATTCAGACACACACACATTCAGACTCACACACATCATAGACTCACACACATTCAGACACACACACATTCAGACTCACACACATTCAGACTCACACACATTCAGACACACACACATTCAGACTCACACACATTCAGACTCACACACATCATAGACTCACACACATTCAGACACACACACATTCAGACTCACACACATTCAGACTCACACACATTCAGACACACACACATTCAGACTCACACACATTCAAACTCTCACACATTCAGACTCACACACATTCATAGACTCACACACATTCAGACACACACACATCATAGACTCACACACATTCAGACTCACACACATCGTAGACTCACACACATCATAGACTCACACACATTCAGACACACACACATTCAGACTCACACACATTCAGACTCACACACATTCAGACACACACACATTCAGACTCACACACATTCAGACTCACACACATCATAGACTCACACACATTCAGACACACACACATTCAGACTCACACATATTCAGACTCACACACATCATAGACTCACACACATTCAGACACACACACATTCAGACTCACACACATTCAGACACACACACATTCAGACTCACACACATTCAGACTCACACACATCATAGACGCACACACACACATCATAGACTCACACACATTCAGACTCACACACATTCAGACTCACACACATTCAGACTCACACAGATTCAGACACACACACATTCAGACTCACACATATTCAGACTCACACACATCATAGACTCACACACATTCAGACACACACACATTCAGACTCACACACATTCAGACACACACACATTCAGACTCACACACATTCAGACTCACACACATCATAGACGCACACACACACATCATAGACTCACACACATTCAGACTCACACACATTCAGACTCACACACATTCAGACTCACACAGATTCAGACTCACACACATCATAGACTCACACACATTCAGACTCACACACATTCAGACTCACACACATTCAGACTCACACACATCATAGACGCACACACACACATCATAGACTCACACACATTCAGACACACACACATTCAGACACACACATTCAGACTCACACATCATAGACTCACACACATTCAGACTCACACACATCATAGACTCACACACATTCAGACTCACACACACATCATAGACTCACACACATTCAGACACACACACATTCAGACTCACACACATTCAGACTCACACACATTCAAACTCTCACACATTCAGACTCACACACATTCATAGACTCACACACATTCAGACACACACACATCATAGACTCACACACATTCAGACTCACACACATTGTAGACTCACACACATCATAGACTCACACACATCATAGACTCACACACATTCAGACACACACACACATCATAGACTCACACACATCATAGACACACACACATTCAGACTCACACACATTCAGACTCACACACATTAACACTTGTACACACACATCATAGACTCACACACATTCAGACTCACACACATTCAGACTCACACACATTCAGACTCACACACATCATAGACGCACACACATTCAGACTCACACACATTCAGACACACACACATTCAGACACACACACATTCAGACTCACACACATCATAGACTCACACACATTTAGACACACACACATTCAGACTCACACACATTCAGACACACACACATTCAGACACACACACATTCAGACACACACACACATTCAGACTCACACACATTCAGACTCACACACATCATAGACTCACACACATTCAGACACACACACATTCAGACTCACACACATTCAGACTCACACACATTCAGACACACACACATTCAGACTCACACACATTCAGACTCACACACATCATAGACTCACACACATTCAGACACACACACATTCAGACTCACACACATTCAGACTCACACACATTCAGACACACACACATTCAGACTCACACACATTCAGACTCACACACATTCAGACACACACACATTCAGACTCACACACATTCAGACACACACACATTCAGACTCACACACATTCAGACTCACACACATCATAGACTCACACACATTCAGACACACACACATTCAGACTCACACATATTCAGACTCACACACATCATAGACTCACACACATTCAGACACACACACATTCAGACTCACACACATTCAGATACACACACATTCAGACTCACACACATTCAGACTCACACACATCATAGACGCACACACACACATCATAGACTCACACACATTCAGACTCACACACATTCAGACTCACACACATTCAGACTCACACAGATTCAGACTCACACACATCATAGACTCACACACATTCAGACTCACACACATTCAGACTCACACACATCATAGACGCACACACACACATCATAGACTCACACACATTCAGACACACACACATTCAGACTCACACACATTCAGACTCACACATCATAGACTCACACACATTCAGACTCACACATCATAGACTCACACACATTCAGACTCACACACACATCATAGACTCACACACATTCAGACACACACACATTCAGACTCACACACATTCAGACTCACATACATTCAGACTCACACACATTCAAACTCTCACACATTCAGACTCACACACATTCATAGACTCACACACATTCAGACACACACACATCATAGACTCACACACATTCAGACTCACACACATCGTAGACTCACACACATCATAGACTCACACACATTCAGACACACACACATTCAGACTCACACACATTCAGTCTCACACACACATCATAGACTCACACACATTCAGACACACACACATTCAGACTCACACACATCATAGACTCACACACATTCAGACACACACACATTCAGACTCACACACATTCAGTCTCACACACACATCATAGACTCACACACATTCAGACACACAGACATTCAGACTCACACACATCATAGACTCACACACATTCAGACACACACACATTCAGACTCACACACATTCAGACACACACACATTCAGACACACACACATTCAGACACACACACATTCAGACACACACACATTCAGACTCACACACATCATAGACTCACACACATTCAGACACACACACATTCAGACTCACACACATTCAGACTCACACACATTCAGACACACACACATTCAGACTCACACACATTCAGACTCACACACATCATAGACTCACACACATTCAGACACACACACATTCAGACTCACACACATTCAGACTCACACACATTCAGACACACACACATTCAGACTCACACACATTCAGACTCACACACATTCAGACACACACACATTCAGACTCACACACATTCAGACACACACACATTCAGACTCACACACATTCAGACTCACACACATCATAGACTCACACACATTCAGACACACACACATTCAGACTCACACATATTCAGACTCACACACATCATAGACTCACACACATTCAGACACACACACATTCAGACTCACACACATTCAGACACACACACATTCAGACTCACACACATTCAGACTCACACACATCATAGACGCACACACACACATCATAGACTCACACACATTCAGACTCACACACATTCAGACTCACACACATTCAGACTCACACAGATTCAGACACACACACATTCAGACTCACACATATTCAGACTCACACACATCATAGACTCACACACATTCAGACACACACACATTCAGACTCACACACATTCAGACACACACACATTCAGACTCACACACATTCAGACTCACACACATCATAGACGCACACACACACATCATAGACTCACACACATTCAGACTCACACACATTCAGACTCACACACATTCAGACTCACACAGATTCAGACTCACACACATCATAGACTCACAGACATTCAGACTCACACACATTCAGACTCACACACATTCAGACTCACACACATCATAGACGCACACACACACATCATAGACTCACAGACATTCAGACTCACACACATTCAGACACACACACATTCAGACTCACACACATTCAGACTCACACATCATAGACTCACACACATTCAGACTCACACACATCATAGACTCACACACATTCAGACTCACACACACATCATAGACTCACACACATTCAGACACACACACATTCAGACTCACACACATTCAGACTCACACACATTCAAACTCTCACACATTCAGACTCACACACATTCATAGACTCACACACATTCAGACACACACACATCATAGACTCACACACATTCAGACTCACACACATCGTAGACTCACACACATCATAGACTCCCACACATCATAGACTCACACACATTCAGACACACACACACATCATAGACTCACACACATCAGAGACACACACACATTCAGACTCACACACATTCAGACTCACACACATTAACACTTGTACACATACATCATAGACTCACACACATACAGACTCACACACATTCAGACTCACACACATCATAGACGCACACACATTCAGACTCACACACATTCAGACACACACACATTCAGACTCACACACATTCAGTCTCACACACACATCATAGACTCACACACATTCAGACACACACACATTCAGACTCACACACATCATAGACTCACACACATTCAGACACACACACATTCAGACTCACACACATTCAGACACACACACATTCAGACACACACACATTCAGACACACACACACATTCAGACTCACACACATTCAGACTCACACACATCATAGACTCACACACATTCAGACACACACACATTCAGACTCACACACATTCAGACTCACACACATTCAGACACACACACATTCAGACTCACACACATCATAGACTCACACACATTCAGACACACACACATTCAGACTCACACACATTCAGACTCACACACATTCAGACTCACACACATTCAGACACACACATTCAGACTCACACACATTCAGACTCACACACATCATAGACTCACACACATTCAGACACACACACATTCAGACTCACACATATTCAGACTCACACACATCATAGACTCACACACATTCAGACACACACACATTCAGACTCACACACATTCAGACACACACACATTCAGACTCACACACATCATAGACGCACACACACACATCATAGACTCACACACATTCAGACTCACACACATTCAGACTCACACACATTCAGACTCACACAGATTCAGACACACACACATTCAGACTCACACATATTCAGACTCACACACATCATAGACTCACACACATTCAGACACACACACATTCAGACTCACACACATTCAGACACACACACATTCAGACTCACACACATCATAGACGCACACACACACATCATAGACTCACACACATTCAGACTCACACACATTCAGACTCACACACATTCAGACTCACACAGATTCAGACTCACACACATCATAGACTCACACACATTCAGACTCACACACATTCAGACTCACACACATCATAGACGCACACACACACATCATAGACTCACACACATTCAGACACACACACATTCAGACTCACACACATTCAGACTCACACATCATAGACTCACACACATTCAGACTCACACACATCATAGACTCACACACATTCAGACTCACACACACATCATAGACTCACACACATTCAGACACACACACATTCAGACTCACACACATTCAGACTCACACACATTCAAACTCTCACACATTCAGACTCACACACATTCAGACACACACACATCATAGACTCACACACATTCAGACTCACACACATCGTAGACTCACACACATCATAGACTCACACACATTCAGACACACACACATTCAGACTCACACACATTCAGACACACACACATTCAGACTCACACACATTCAGACACACACATTCAGACTCACACACATTCAGACTCACACACATCATAGACTCACACACATTCAGACACACACACATTCAGACTCACACATATTCAGACTCACACACATCATAGACTCACACACATTCAGACACACACACATTCAGACTCACACACATTCAGACACACACACATTCAGACTCACACACATTCAGACTCACACACATCATAGACGCACACACACATCATAGACTCACACACATTCAGACTCACACACATTCAGACTCACACAGATTCAGACACACACACATTCAGACTCACACATATTCAGACTCACACACATCATAGACTCACACACATTCAGACACACACACATTCAGACTCACACACATTCAGACTCACACACATTCAAACTCTCACACATTCAGACTCACACACATTCATAGACTCACACACATTCAGACACACACACATCATAGACTCACACACATTCAGACTCACACACATCGTAGACTCACACACATCATAGACTCACACACATTCAGACACACACACATTCAGACTCTCACACATTCAGACACACACACATTCAGACTCACACACATTCAGACACACACACATTCAGACTCACACACATTCAGACTCACACACATCATAGACTCACACACATTCAGACACACACACATTCAGACTCACACATATTCAGACTCACACACATCATAGACTCACACACATTCAGACACACACACATTCAGACTCACACACATTCAGACACACACACATTCAGACACACACACATTCAGACTCACACAGATTCAGACACACACACATTCAGACTCACACATATTCAGACTCACACACATCATAGACTCACACACATTCAGACACACACACATTCAGACTCACACACATTCAGACACACACACATTCAGACTCACACACATTCAGACTCACACACATCATAGACGCACACACACACATCATAGACTCACACACATTCAGACTCACACACATTCAGACTCACACACATTCAGACTCACACAGATTCACTCACACACATCATAGACTCACACACATTCAGACTCACACACATTCAGACTCACACACATCATAGACGCACACACACACATCATAGACTCACACACATTCAGACACACACACATTCAGACTCACACACATTCAGACTCACACATCATAGACTCACACACATTCAGACTCACACACATCATAGACTCACACACATTCAGACTCACACACACATCATAGACTCACACACATTCAGACACACACACATTCAGACTCACACACATTCAAACTCTCACACCTTCAGACTCACACACATTCATAGACTCACACACATTCAGACACACACACATCATAGACTCACACACATTCACACTCACACACATCGTAGACTCACACACATCATAGACTCACACACATCATAGACTCACACACATTCAGACACACACACACATCATAGACTCACACACATCATAGACACACACACATTCAGACTCACACACATTCAGACTCACACACATTAACACTTGTACACACACATCATAGACTCACACACATTCAGACTCACACACATTCAGACTCACACACATTCAGACTCACACACATCATAGACGCACACACACACATCATAGACTCACACACATTCAGACACACACACATTCAGACTCACACACATTCAGACTCACACATCATAGACTCACACACATTCAGACTCACACACATCATAGACTCACACACATTCAGACTCACACACACATTCAGACTCACACACATTCAGACACACACACATTCAGACTCACACACATTCAGACACACACACATTCAGACTCACACACATTCAGACTCACACACATCATAGACTCACACACATTCAGACACACACACATTCAGGCTCACACATATTCAGACTCACACACATCATAGACTCACACACATTCAGACACACACACATTCAGACTCACACACATTCAGACACACACACATTCAGACTCACACACATTCAGACTCACACACATCATAGACGCACACACACACATCATAGACTCACACACATTCAGACTCACACACATTCAGACTCACACACATTCAGACTCACACACATTCAGACTCACACACATCATAGACTCACACACATTCAGACTCACACACATTCAGACTCACACACATTCAGACTCACACACATCATAGACGCGCACACACACATCATAGACTCACACACATTCAGACACACACACATTCAGACTCACACACATTCAGACTCACACATCATAGACTCACACACATTCAGACTCACACACATCATAGACTCACACACATTCAGACTCACACACACATCATAGACTCACACACATTCAGACACACACACATTCAGACTCACACACATTCAGACTCACACGCATTCAAACTCTCACACATTCAGACTCACACACATTCAAAGACTCACACACATTCAGACACACACACATCATAGACTCACACACATTCAGACTCACACACATCGTAGACTCACACACATCATAGACTCACACACATCATAGACTCACACACATTCAGACACACACACACATCATAGACTCACACACATCATAGACACACACACATTCAGACTCACACACATTCAGACTCACACACATTAACACTTGTACACACACATCATAGACTCACACACATTCTGACTCACACACACATCATAGGCTCACACATATTCAGACTCACACACATTCAGACAGACACACACATTCAGACACACACACACATTCAGACTCACACACATTCAGACTAACACACACACATTCAGACAGACTCACACACATTCAGACAAACACACACATTCAGACTCACACACATTCAGACTCACACACATTCATAGACTCACACACATCATAGACTCACACATATTCAGACTCACACACATTATAGACTCACACACATTCAGACTCGCACACATTCATAGACTCACACACATTCAGACTCACACACATTCAGACAGACTCACACACATTCAGACACACACACACATTCAGACAGACTCACACACACGTTCAGACACACACACACATTCAGACAGGCTCACACACATTCAGACTCACACACACATTCGTAGACTCACACACACATTCATAGACTCACACACATTCAGACTCACACACACATTCATAGACTCACACACGTTCAGACTCACACACATCATAGACTCACACACATTCAGACTCACACACACATTCATAGACTCACACACATTTAGACACACACACACATCATAGACTCACACAGATTCAGACTCACACACATCATAGACTCACACACATTCAGACTCACACACACATTCATAGACTCACACACATTCAGACTCACACACATCATAGACTCACACATTCAGACTCACACACATCATAGACTCACACACATCATAGACTCACACACATTCAGACACACACACATTCAGACTCACACACATCATAGACGCACACACACACATCATAGACTCACACACATTCAGACACACACACATTCAGACTCACACACATTCAGACTCACACACCATAGACTCACACACATTCAGACTCACACACATCATAGACTCACACACATTCAGACTCACACACACATCATAGACTCACACACATTCAGACACCCACACATTCAGACTCACACACTTTCAGACTCAGACACATTCAAACTCACACACATTCAGACTCACACACATTCATAGACTCACACACATTCAGACACACACACATCATAGACTCACACACATTCAGACTCACACACATCGTAGACTCACACACATCATAGACTCACACACATCATAGACTCACACACATTCAGACACACACACACATCATAGACTCACACACATCATAGACACACACACATTCAGACTCACACACATTCAGACTCACACACATTAACACTTGTACACACACATCATAGACTCACACACATTCTGACTCACACACATCATAGACTCACACAAATTCAGACTCACACACATTCAGACAGACTCACACACATTCAGACACACACACACATTCAGACTCACACACATTCAGACTAACACACATTCAGACTCACACACATTCAGACAGTCTCACACACATTCAGACAAACACACACATTCAGACTCACACACATTCAGACTCACACACATTCATAGACTCACACACATCATAGACTCACACACATTCAGACTCACACACATAATAGACTCACACACATTCAGACTCACACACATTCAGACAGACTCACACACATTCAGACACACACACATTCAGACAGACTCACACACACGTTCAGACACACACACACATTCAGACAGGCTCACACACATTCAGACTCACACACACATTCGTAGACTCAAACACACATTCATAGACTCACACACATTCAGACTCACACACACATTCATAGACACACACATTTAGACACACACACACATCATAGACTCACACAGATTCAGACTCACACACATCATAGACTCACACACATTCAGACTCACACACACATTCATAGACTCACACACATTCAGACTCACACACATCATAGACTCACACATTCAGACTCACACACATCATAGACTCACACACATCATAGACTCACACACATTCAGACACACACACATTCAGACTCACACACATCATAGACGCACACACATTCAGACACACACACATTCAGACTCACACACATTCAGACTCACACACATTCAGACACACACACATTCAGACTCACACACATTCAGACACACACACATTCAGACTCACACACATTCAGACTCACACACATCATAGACTCACACACAATCAGACACACACACATTCAAACTCACACACATTCAGACTCACACACATCATAGACGCACACACACATACATCATAGACTCACACACATTCAGACTCACACAGATTCAGACTCACACAGATTCAGACTCACACACATCATAGACTCACACACATTCAGACTCACACACATTCAGACTCACACACATTCAGACTCACACACATCATAGACGCACACACACATCATAGACTCACACACATTCAGACACACACACATTCAAACTCACACACATTCAGACTCACACATCATAGACTCACACACATTCAGACTCACACACACATCATAGACTCACACACATTCAGACACACACACATTCAGACTCACACACATTCAGACTCACACATTCAAACTCACACACATTCAGACTCACACACATTCATAGACTCACACACATTCAGACACACACACATCATAGACTCACACACATTCAGACTCACACACATCGTAGACTCACACACATCATAGACTCACACACATTCAGACTCACACACATTCAGACTCAAACACACATCATAGACTCACACACATTCAGACACACACACATTCAGACACACACACATTCAGACACACACACATTCAGACTCACACACATCATAGACTCACACACATTCAGACTCACACACACATCATAGACTCACACACATTCAGACACACACACATTCAGACTCACACACATTCAGACTCACACACACATCATAGACGGACGCACATTCAGACTCACACACATCATAGGCGCACACACACACGTCATAGACACACACACATTCAGACTCACACACATTCAGACACACACACATTCAGACTCACACACATTCAGACTCACACACACATCATAGACTCACACACATTCAGAGACACACACATTCAGACTCACACACATCATAGACTCACACACATTCAGACACACACACATTCAGACTCACACACATTCAGACACACACACATTCAGACACACACACACATTCAGACTCACACACATTCAGACTCACACACATCATAGACTCACACACATTCAGACACACACACATTCAGACTCACATACATTCAGACTCACACACATTCAGACACACACACATTAAGACTCACACACATTCAGACTCACACACATCATAGACTCACACACATTCAGACACACACACATTCAGACTCACACACATTCAGACTCACACACATCATAGACTCACACACATCATAGACTCACACACATTCAGACACACACACATTCAGACTCACACACATTCAGACTCACACACATTCAGACACTCACACATTCAGACTCACACACATTCAGACACACACACATTCAGACTCACACACATTCAGACACACACACATTCAGACTCACACACATTCAGACTCACACACATCATAGACTCACACACATTCAGACACACACACATTCAGACTCACACACATTCAGACTCACACACATCATAGACTCACACACATTCAGACTCACACACATTCATAGACTCACACACATTCGGACACACACACATTCAGACTCACACACATTCAGACACACACACATTCAGACTCACACACATCATCGACGCACACACACACATCATAGACTCAAACACATTCAGACACACACACATTCAGACTCACACACATTCAGGCTCACACATCATAGACTCACACACATTCAGACTCACACACATCATAGACTCACACACATTCAGACTCACACACACATCATAAACTTACACACATTCAGACACACACACATTCAGACTCACACACATTCAGACTCACACACATTCAAACTCACACACATTCAGACTCACACACATTCATAGACTCACACACATTCAGACACACACACATCATAGACTCACACACATTCAGGCTCACACACATCGTAGACTCACACACATCATAGACTCACACACATCATTGACTCACACACATTCAGACACACACACACATCATAGACTCACACACATCATAGACACACACACATTCAGACTCACACACATTCAGATTCACACACATTAACACTTGTACACACACATCATAGACTCACACACATTCTGACTCACACACACATCATAGACTCACACATATTCAGACTCACACACATTCAGACAGACTCACACACAATCAGACACACACACACATTCAGACTCACACACATTCAGACTAACACACATTCATAGACACACACATTCAGACAGACTCACACACATTCAGACAAACACACACCTTCAGACTCACACACATTCAGACTCACACACATTCATAGACTCACACACATCATAGACTCACACACATTCAGACTCACACACATTCAGACTCACACACATTATAGACTCACACACATTCAGACTCACACACATTCATAGACTCAC
Organism: Scyliorhinus torazame; assembly: GCF_047496885.1. NCBI lineage: Eukaryota > Metazoa > Chordata > Chondrichthyes > Carcharhiniformes > Scyliorhinidae > Scyliorhinus > Scyliorhinus torazame. The sequence continues at coordinate 211,001,619 of NC_092718.1, forward strand.
ACACATTCAGACTCACACACATTCAGACAGACTCACACACACGTTCAGACACACACACACATTCAGACAGGCTCACACACATTCAGACTCACACACACATTCGTAGACTCACACACACATTCATAGACTCACACACATTCAGACTCACACACACATTCATAGACTCACACACATTCAGACTCACACACATCATAGACTCACACACATTCAGACTCACACACACATTCATAGACTCACACACATTTAGACACACACACACATCATAGACTCACACAGATTCAGACTCACACACATCATAGACTCACACACATTCAGACTCACACACACATTCATAGACTCACACACATTCAGACACACACACATTCAGACTCACACACTTTCAGACACACACACATTCAGACTCACACACATTCAGACTCACACACATCATAGACTCACACACATTCAGACACACACACATTCAGACTCACACACATTCAGACTCACACACATCATAGACGCACACACACACACACATCATAGACTCACACACATTCAGACTCACACAGATTCAGACTCACACAGATTCAAACTCACACACATCATAGACTCACACACATTCAGACTCACACACGTTCAGACTCACACACATCATAGACGCACACACACATCATAGACTCACACGCATTCAGACACACACACATTCAGACTCACACACATTCAGACTCACACATCATAGACTCACACACATTCAGACACACACACATTCAGACTCACACACATTCAGACTCACACATTCAAACTCACACACATTCAGACTCACACACATTCATAGACTCACACACATTCAGACACACACACATCATTGACTCACACACATTCAGACTCACACACATCGTAGACTCACACACATCATAGACTCACACACATTCAGACTCACACACATTCAGACTCAAACACATATCATAGACTCACACACATTCAGACACACACACATTCAGACCCACACACATTCAGACACACACACATTCAGACTCACACACATCATAGACTCACACACATTCAGACTCACACACACATCATAGACTCACACACATTCAGACACACACATTCAGACTCACACACAGTCAGACTCACACACACATCATAGACGGACACACATTCAGACTCACACACATCATAGACGCACACACACACATCATAGACACACACACATTCAGACTCACACACATTCAGACACACACACATTCAGGCTCACACACATTCAGACTCACACACACATCATAGACTCACACACATTCAGACACACACACATTCAGACTCACACACATCATAGACTCACACACATTCAAACACACACACATTCAGACTCACACACATTCAGACACACACACATTCAGACACACACACATTCAGACACACACACACATTCAGACTCACACACATTCAGACTCACACACATCATAGACTCACACACATTCAGACACACACACATACAGACTCACATACATTCAGACTCACACACATTCAGACACACACACATTCAGACTCACACACATTCAGACTCACACACATCATAGACTCACACACATTCAGACACACACATTCAGACTCACACACATTCAGACTCACACACATCATAGACTCACACACATCATAGACTCACACACATTCAGACACACACACATTCAGACTCACACACATTCAGACTCACACACATTCAGACACACACACATTCAGACTCACACACATTCAGACACACACACATTCAGACTCACACACATTCAGACACACACACATTCAGACTCACACACATTCAGACTCACACACATCATAGACTCACACACATTCAGACACACACACATTCAGACTCACACACATTCAGACTCACACACATCATAGACTCACACACATTCAGACACACACACATTCAGACTCACACACATTCAGACACACACACATTCAGACTCACACACATCATAGACGCACACACACACATCATAGACTCACACACATTCAGACTCACACACATTCAGACTCACACACATTCAGACTCACACACATTCAGACTCACACACATTCAGACTCACACACATCATAGACGCACACACACACATCATAGACTCAAACACATTCAGACACACACACATTCAGACTCACACACATTCAGACTCACACATCATAGACTCACACACATTCAGACTCACACACATCATAGACTCACACACATTCAGACTCACACACACATCATAGACTTACACACATTCAGACACACACATTCAGACTCACACACATTCAGACTCAGACACATTCAAACTCACACACATTCAGACTCACACACATTCATAGACTCACACACATTCAGACACACACACATCATAGACTCACACACATTCAGACTCACACACATCGTAGACTCACACACATCATAGACTCACACACATCATAGACTCACACACATTCAGACACACACACATCATAGACTCACACACATCATAGACACACACACATTCAGACTCACACACATTCAGACTCACACACATTAACACTTGTACACACACATCATAGACTCACACACACATCATAGACTCACACATATTCAGACTCACACACATTCAGACAGACTCACACACATTCAGACACACACACATTCAGACTCACACACATTCAGACAAACACACATTCATAGACACACACATTCAGACAGACTCACACACATTCAGACAAACCACACATTCAGACTCACACACATTCAGACTCACACACATACATAGACTCACACACATCATAGACTCACACACATTCAGACTCACACACATTTTAGACTCACACACATTCAGACTCACTCACATTCATAGACTCACACACATTCAGACTCACACACATTCAGACAGACTCACACACATTCAGACACACACACACACATTCAGACAGACTCACACACACGTTCAGACTCACACACACATTCGTAGACTCACACACACATTCATAGACTCACACACATTCAGACTCACACACACATTCATAGACTCACACACATTCAGACTCACACACATCATAGACTCACACACATTCAGACTCACACACACATTCATAGACTCACACACATTTAGACACACACACACATCATAGACTCACACAGATTCAGACTCACACACATCATAGACTCACACACATTCAGACTCACACACACATTCATAGACTCACACACATTCAGACTCACACACATCATAGACTCACACATTCAGACTCACACACATCACAGACTCACACACATCATAGACTCACACACATTCAGACACACACACATTCAGACTGACACACATCATAGACTCACACACATTCAGACACACACACATTCAGACTCACACACATTCAGACTCACACACATTCAGACACACACATATTCAGACTCACACACATTCAGACACACACACATTCAGACTCACACACATTCAGACTCACACACATCATAGACTCACACACATTCAGACACACACACATTCAGACTCACACACATTCAGACTCACACACATCATAGATGCACACACACACACATCATAGACTCACACACATTCAGACTCACACAGATTCAGACTCACACACATTCAGACTCACACACATCATAGACGCACACACACACACATCATAGACTCACACACATTCAGACTCACACAGATTCAGACTCACACACATTCAGACTCACACACACATCATAGACTCACACACATTCAGACTCACACACATCATAGACGCACACACACACATCATAGACACACACACATTCAGACTCACACACATTCAGACACACACACATTCAGACACACACACATTCAGACTCACACACATTCAGACTCACACACATCATAGACTCACACACATTCAGACACACACACATACAGACTCACATACATTCAGACTCACACACATTCAGACACACACACATTCAGACTCACACACATTCAGACTCACACACATCAGAGACTCACACACATTCAGACACACACATTCAGACTCACACACATTCAGACTCACACACATTCAGACTCACACATCATAGACTCACACACATTCAGACTCACACACATCATAGACTCACACACATTCAGACTCACACACACATCATAGACTTACACACATTCAGACACACACACATTCAGACTCACACACATTCAGACTCACACACATTCAAACTCACACACATTCAGACTCACACACATTCATAGACTCACACACATTCAGACACACACACATCATAGACTCACACACATTCAGACTCACACACATCGTAGACTCACACACATCATAGACTCACACACATCATAGACTCACACACATTCAGACACACACACATCATAGACTCACACACATCATAGACACACACACATTCAGACTCACACACATTCAGACTCACACACATTAACACTTGTACACACACATCATAGACTCACACACACATCATAGACTCACACATATTCAGACTCACACACATTCAGACAGACTCACACACATTCAGACACACACACACATTCAGACTCACACACATTCAGACAAACACACATTCATAGACACACACATTCAGACAGACTCACACACATTCAGACAAACCACACATTCAGACTCACACACATTCAGACTCACACACATTCATAGACTCACACACATCATAGACTCACACACATTCAGACTCACACACATTATAGACTCACACACATTCAGACTCACTCACATTCATAGACTCACACACATTCAGACTCACACACATTCAGACAGACTCACACACATTCAGACACACACACACACATTCAGACAGACTCACACACACGTTCAGACTCACACACACATTCGTAGACTCACACACACATTCATAGACTCACACACATTCAGACTCACACACACATTCATAGACTCACACACATTCAGACTCACACACATCATAGACTCACACACATTCAGACTCACACACACATTCATAGACTCACACACATTTAGACACACACACACATCATAGACTCACACAGATTCAGACTCACACACATCATAGACTCACACACATTCAGACTCACACACACATTCATAGACTCACACACATTCAGACTCACACACATCATAGACTCACACATTCAGACTCACACACATCACAGACTCACACACATCATAGACTCACACACATTCAGACACACACACATTCAGACTCACACACATCATAGACTCACACACATTCAGACACACACACATTCAGACTCACACATATTCAGACTCACACACATTCAGACACACACATATTCAGACTCACACACATTCAGACACACACACATTCAGACTCACACACATCATAGACTCACACACATTCAGACACACACACATTCAGACTCACACACATTCAGACTCACACACATCATAGATGCACACACACACACATCATAGACTCACACACATTCAGACTCACACAGATTCAGACTCACACACATTCAGACTCACACACATCATAGACGCACACACACACACATCATAGACTCACACACATTCAGACTCACACAGATTCAGACTCACACACATTCAGACTCACACACATTCAGACTCACACACACATCATAGACGGACACACATTCAGACTCACACACATCATAGACGCACACACACACATCATAGACACACACACATTCAGACTCACACACATTCAGACACACACACATTCAGACTCACACACATTCAGACTCACACACACATCATAGACTCACACACATTCAGACACACACACATTCAGACTCACACACATTCAGACTCACACACATCATAGACTCACACACATTCAGACACACACACATTCAGACTCACACACATTCAGACACACACACATTCAGACTCACACACATCATAGACGCACACACACATCATAGACTCACACACATTCAGACTCACACACATTGAGACTCACACACATTCAGACTCACACACATTCAGACTCACACAGATTCAGACTCACACACATCATAGACTCACACACATTCAGACTCACACACATTCCGACTCACACACATTCAGACTCACACACATCATAGACGCACACACACACATCATAGACTCAAACACATTCAGACACACACACATTCAGACTCACACACATTCAGACTCACACATCATAGACTCACACACATTCAGACTCACACACATCATAGACTCACACACATTCAGACTCACACACACATCATAGACTTACACACATTCAGACACACACACATTCAGACTCACACACATTCAGACTCACACACATTCAAACTCACACACATTCAGACTCACACACATTCATAGACTCACACACATTCCGACACACACACATCATAGACTCACACACATTCAGACTCACACACATCGTAGACTCACACACATCATAGACTCACACACATCATAGACTCACACACATTCAGACACACACACACATCATAGACTCACACACATCATAGACACACACACATTCACACTTGTACACACACATCATAGACTCACACACATTCTGACTCACACACACATCATAGACTCACACATATTCAGACTCACACACATTCAGACAGACTCACACACATTCAGACACACACACACATTCAGACTCACTAACATTCAGACTAACACACATTCATAGACACACACATTCAGACAGACTCACACACATTCAGACAAACACACACATTCAGACTCACACACATTCAGACTCACACACATTCATAGACTCACACATATCATAGACTCACACACATTCAGACACACACACATTATAGACTCACACACATTCAGACTCACACACATTCATAGACTCACACACATCCAGACTCACACACATTCAGACAGACTCACACACACACATTCAGACAGACTCACACACACGTTCAGACACACACACACATTCAGACAGGCTCACACACATTCAGACTCACACACACATTCGTAGACTCACACACACATTCATAGACTCACACACATTCAGACTCACACACACATTCATAGACTCACACACATTCAGACTCACACACATCATAGACTCACACACATTCAGACTCACACACACATTCATAGACTCACACACATTTAGACACACACACACATCATAGACTCACACACATTCAGACTCACACACATCATAGACTCACACACATTCAGACTCACACACACATTCATAGACTCACACACATTCAGACTCACACACATCATAGACTCACACATTCAGACTCACACACATCATAGACTCACACACATCATAGACTCACACACATTCAGACACACACACATTCAGACTCACACACATCATAGACTCACACACATTCAGACACACACACATTCAGACTCACACACATTCAGACTCACACACATTCAGACACACGCACATTCAGACTCACACACATTCAGACACACACACATTCAGACTCACACACATTCAGACTCACACACATTCAGACTCACACACATTCAGACACACACACATTCAGACACACACACATTCAGACTCACACAGATTCTGACTCACACACATCATAGACGCACACACACACACATCATAGACTCACACACATTCAGACTCACACAGATTCAGACTCACACAGATTCAGACTCACACACATCATAGACTTACACACATTCAGACACACACACATTCCGACTCACACACATTCAGACTCACACACATTCAAACTCACACACATTCAGACTCACACACATTCATAGACTCACACACATTCCGACACACACACATGATAGACTCACACACATTCAGACTCACACACATCGTAGACTCACACACATCATAGACTCACACACATCATAGACTCACACACATTCAGACACACACACACATCATAGACTCACACACATTCAGACTCACACACATTAACACTTGTACACACACATCATAGACTCACACACATTCTGACTCACACACACATCATAGACTCACACATATTCAGACTCACACACATTCAGACAGACTCACACACATTCAGACACACACACACATTCAGACTCACTAACATTCAGACTAACACACATTCATAGACACACACATTCAGACAGACTCACACACATTCAGACAAACACACACATTCAGACTCACACACATTCAGACTCACACACATTCATAGACTCACACATATCATAGATTCACACACATTCAGACACACACACATTATAGACTCACACACATTCAGACTCACACACATTCATAGACTCACACACATTCAGACTCACACACATTCAGACAGACTCACACACACACATTCAGACAGACTCACACACACGTTCAGACACACACACACATTCAGACAGGCTCACACACATTCAGACTCACACACACATTCGTAGACTCACACACACATTCATAGACTCACACACATTCAGACTCACACACACATTCATAGACTCACACACATTCAGACTCACACACATCATAGACTCACACACATTCAGACTCACACACACATTCATAGACTCACACACATTTAGACACACACACACATCATAGACTCACACACATTCAGACTCACACACATCATAGACTCACACACATTCAGACTCACACACACATTCATAGACTCACACACATTCAGACTCACACACATCATAGACTCACACATTCAGACTCACACACATCATAGACTCACACACATCATAGACTCACACACATTCAGACACACACACATTCAGACTCACACACATCATAGACTCACACACATTCAGACACACACACATTCAGACTCACACACATTCAGACTCACACACATTCAGACTCACACACATTCAGACACACGCACATTCAGACTCACACACATTCAGACACACACACATTCAGACTCACACACATTCAGACTCACACACATTCAGACTCACACACATTCAGACACACACACATTCAGACACACACACATTCAGACTCACACAGATTCAGACTCACACACATCATAGACGCACACACACACACATCATAGACTCACACACATTCAGACTCACACAGATTCAGACTCACACAGATTCAGACTCACACACATCATAGACTCACACACATTCAGACTCACACACATTCAGACTCACACACATTCAGACTCACACACATCATAGACGCACACACACACATCATAGACTCACACACATTCAGACACACACACATTCAGACTCACACACATTCAGACTCACACATCATAAACTCACACACATTCAGACTCACACACACATCATAGACTCACACACATTCAGACACACACACATTCAGACTCACACACATTCAGACTCACACATTCAAACTCACACACATTCAGACTCACACACATTCATAGACTCACACACATTCAGACACACACACATCATAGACTCACACACATTCAGACTCACACACATCGTAGACTCACACACATCATAGACTCACACACATCATAGACTCACACACATTCAGACACACACACACATCATAGACTCACACACATCATAGACACACACACATTCAGACTCACACACATTCAGACTCACACACATTAACACTTGTACACACACATCATAGACTCACACACATTCTGACTCACACATATTCAGACTCACACACATTCAGACAGACTCACACACATTCAGACACACACACACATTCAGACTCACACACATTCAGACTAACACACATTCATAGACACACACATTCAGACAGACTCACACACATTCAGACAAACACACACATTCAGACTCACACACATTCAGACTCACACACATTCAGACTCACACACATTCATAGACTCACACACATCATAGACTCACACACATTCAGACTCACACACATTCATAGACTCACACACATCATAGACTCACACACATTCAGACTCACACACATTATAGACTCACACACATTCAGACTCACTCACATTCATAGACTCACACACATTCAGACTCACACACATTCAGACAGACTCACACACATTCAGACACACACACACACATTCAGACAGACTCACACACACGTTCAGACTCACACACACATTCGTAGACTCACACACACATTCATAGACTCACACACATTCAGACTCACACACACATTCATAGACTCACACACATTCAGACTCACACACATCATAGACTCACACACATTCAGACTCACACACACATTCATAGACTCACACACATTTAGACACACACACACATCATAGACTCACACAGATTCAGACTCACACACATCATAGACTCACACACATTCAGACTCACACACACATTCATAGACTCACACACATTCAGACTCACACACATCATAGACTCACACATTCAGACTCACACACATCATAGACTCACACACATCATAGACTCACACACATTCTGACACACACACATTCAGACTCACACACATCATAGACTCACACACATTCAGACACACACACATTCAGACTCACACACATTCAGACTCACACACATTCAGACACACACATATTCAGACTCACAGACATTCAGACACACACACATTCAGACTCACACACATTCAGACTCACACACATCATAGACTCACACACATTCAGACACACACACATTCAGACTCACACACATTCAGACTCACACACATCATAGACGCACACACACACATCATAGACTCACACACATTCAGACTCACACAGATTCAGACTCACACACATTCAGACTCACACACATCATAGACGCACACACACACACATCATAGACTCACACACATTCAGACTCACACACATCATAGACTCACACACATTCAGACTCACACACACATCATAGACTTACACACATTCAGACACACACACATTCAGACTCACACACATTCAGACTAACACACATTCATAGACACACACATTCAGACAGACTCACACACATTCAGACAAACACACACATTCAGACTCACACACATTCAGACTCACACACATTCAGACTCACACACATTCATAGACTCACACACATCATAGACTCACACACATTCAGACTCACACACATTCATAGACTCACACACATCATAGACTCACACACATTCAGACTCACACACATTATAGACTCACACACATTCAGACTCACTCACATTCATAGACTCACACACATTCAGACTCACACACATTCAGACAGACTCACACACATTCAGACACACACACACACATTCAGACAGACTCACACACACGTTCAGACTCACACACACATTCGTAGACTCACACACACATTCATAGACTCACACACATTCAGACTCACACACACATTCATAGACTCACACACATTCAGACTCACACACATCATAGACTCACACACATTCAGACTCACACACACATTCATAGACTCACACACATTTAGACACACACACACATCATAGACTCACACAGATTCAGACTCACACACATCATAGACTCACACACATTCAGACTCACACACACATTCATAGACTCACACACATTCAGACTCACACACATCATAGACTCACACATTCAGACTCAGACACATCATAGACTCACACACATCATAGACTCACACACATTCTGACACACACACATTCAGACTCACACACATCATAGACTCACACACATTCAGACACACACACATTCAGACTCACACACATTCAGACTCACACACATTCAGACACACACATATTCAGACTCACACACATTCAGACACACACATATTCAGACTCACACACATTCAGACTCACACACATCATAGACTCACACACATTCAGACACACACACATTCAGACTCACACACATTCAGACTCACACACATCATAGACGCACACACACACATCATAGACTCACACACATTCAGACTCACACAGATTCAGACTCACACACATTCAGACTCACACACATCATAGACGCACACACACACACATCAGAGACTCACACACATTCAGACTCACACACATCATAGACTCACACACATTCAGACTCACACACACATCATAGACTTACACACATTCAGACACACACACATTCAGACTCACACACATTCAGACTCACACACATTCAAACTCACACACATTCAGACTCACACACATTCATAGACTCACACACATTCCGACACACACACATCATAGACTCACACACATTCAGACTCACACACATCGTAGACTCACACACATCATAGACTCACACACATCATAGACTCACACACATTCAGACACACACACACATCATAGACTCACACACATCATAGACACACACACATTCAGACTCACACACATTCAGACACACACATATTCAGACTCACACACATTCAGACACACACACATTCAGACTCACACACATTCAGACTCACACACATCATAGACTCACACACATTCAGACACACACACATTCAGACTCACACACATTCAGACTCACACACATCATAGACGCACACACACACATCATAGACTCACACACATTCAGACTCACACAGATTCAGACTCACACACATTCAGACTCACACACATCATAGACGCACACACACACACATGATAGACTCACACACATTCAGACTCACACACATCATAGACTCACACACATTCAGACTCACACACACATCATAGACTTACACACATTCAGACACACACACATTCAGACTCACACACATTCAGACTAACACACATTCATAGACACACACATTCAGACAGACTCACACACATTCAGACAAACACACACATTCAGACTCACACACATTCAGACTCACACACATTCAGACTCACACACATTCATAGACTCACACACATCATAGACTCACACACATTCAGACTCACACACATTCATAGACTCACACACATCATAGACTCACACACATTCAGACTCACACACATTATAGACTCACACACATTCAGACTCACTCACATTCATAGACTCACACACATTCAGACTCACACACATTCAGACAGACTCACACACATTCAGACACACACACACACATTCAGACAGACTCACACACACGTTCAGACTCACACACACATTCGTAGACTCACACACACATTCATAGACTCACACACATTCAGACTCACACACACATTCATAGACTCACACACATTCAGACTCACACACATCATAGACTCACACACATTCAGACTCACACACACATTCATAGACTCACACAGATTTAGACACACACACACATCATAGACTCACACAGATTCAGACTCACACACATCATAGACTCACACACATTCAGACTCACACACACATTCATAGACTCACACACATTCAGACTCACACACATCATAGACTCACACATTCAGATTCACACACATCATAGACTCACACACATCATAGACTCACACACATTCTGACACACACACATTCAGACTCACACACATCATAGACTCACACACATTCAGACACACACACATTCAGACTCACACACATTCAGACTCACACACATTCAGACACACACATATTCAGACTCACACACATTCAGACACACACACATTCAGACTCACACACATTCAGACTCACACACATCATAGACTCACACACATTCAGACACACACACATTCAGACTCACACACATTCAGACTCACACACATCATAGACGCACACACACACATCATAGACTCACACACATTCAGACTCACACAGATTCAGACTCACACACATTCAGACTCACACACATCATAGACGCACACACACACACATCAGAGACTCACACACATTCAGACTCACACACATCATAGACTCACACACATTCAGACTCACACACACATCATAGACTTACACACATTCAGACACACACACATTCAGACTCACACACATTCAAACTCACACACATTCAGACTCACACACATTCATAGACTCACACACATTCCGACACACACACATCATAGACTCACACACATTCAGACTCACACACATCGTAGACTCACACACATCATAGACTCACACACATCATAGACTCACACACATTCAGACACACACACACATCATAGACTCACACACATCATAGACACACACACATTCAGACTCACACACATTCAGACTCACACACATTAACACTTGTACACACACATCATAGACTCACACACATTCTGACTCACACACACATCATAGACTCACACATATTCAGACTCACACACATTCAGACAGACTCACACACATTCAGACACACACACACATTCAGACTCACACACATTCAGACTAACACACATTCATAGACACACACATTCAGACAGACTCACACACATTCAGACAAACACACACATTCAGACTCACACACATTCAGACTCACACACATTCATAGACTCACACATATCATAGACTCACACACATTCAGACACACACACATTATAGACTCACACACATTCAGACTCACACACATTCATAGACTCACACACATTCAGACTCACACACATTCAGACAGACTCACACACACACATTCAGACAGACTCACACACACGTTCAGACACACACACACATTCAGACAGGCTCACACACATTCAGATTCACACACACATTCGTAGACTCACACACACATTCATAGACTCACACACATTCAGACTCACACACACATTCATAGACTCGCACACATTCAGACTCACACACATCATAGACTCACACACATTCAGACTCACACACACATTCATAGACTCACACACATTTAGACACACACACACATCATAGACTCACACACATTCAGACTCACACACATCATAGACTCACACACATTCAGACTCACACACACATTCATAGACTCACACACATTCAGACTCACACACATCATAGACTCACACATTCAGACTCACACACATCATAGACTCACACACATCATAGACTCACACACATTCAGACACACACACATTCAGACTCACACACATCATAGACTCACACACATTCAGACACACACACATTCAGACTCACACACATTCAGACTCACACACATTCAGACTCACACACATTCAGACACACACACATTCAGACTCACACACATTCAGACTCACACACATCATAGACGCACACACACACACATCATAGACTCACACACATTCAGACTCACACAGATTCAGACTCACACAGATTCAGACTCACACACATCATAGACTCACACACATTCAGACTCACACACATTCAGACTCACACACATTCAGACTCACACACATCATAGACGCACACACACACATCATAGACTCACACACATTCAGACACACACACATTCAGACTCACACACATTCAGACTCACACATCATAGACTCACACACATTCAGACTCACACACACATCATAGACTCACACACATTCAGACACACACACATTCAGACTCACACACATTCAGACTCACACATTCAAACTCACACACATTCAGACTCACACACATTCATAGACTCACACACATTCAGACACACACACATCATAGACTCACACACATTCAGCCTCACACACATCGTAGACTCACACACATCATAGACTCACACACATCATAGACTCACACACATTCAGACACACACACACATCATAGACTCACACACATCATAGACACACACACATTCAGACTCACACACATTAACACTTGTACACACACATCATAGACTCACACACATTCTGACTCACACACACATCATAGACTCACAAATATTCAGACTCACACACATTCAGACAGACTCACACACATTCAGACACACACACACATTCAGACTCACACACATTCAGACTAACACACATTCATAGACACACACATTCAGACAGACTCACACACATTCAGACAAACACACACATTCAGACTCACACACATTCAGACTCACACATTCAGACTCACACACATTCATAGACTCACACACATCATAGACTCACACACATTCAGACTCACACACATTCATAGACTCACACACATCATAGACTCACACACATTCAGACTCACACACATTATAGACTCACACACATTCAGACTCACTCACATTCATAGACTCACACACATTCAGACTCACACACATTCAGACAGACTCACACACATTCAGACACACACACACACATTCAGACAGACTCACACACACGTTCAGACTCACACACACATTCGTAGACTCACACACACATTCATAGACTCACACACATTCAGACTCACACACACATTCATAGACTCACACACATTCAGACTCACACACATCATAGACTCACACACATTCAGACTCACACACACATTCATAGACTCACACACATTTAGACACACACACATATCATAGACTCACACAGATTCAGACTCACACACATCATAGACTCACACACATTCAGACTCACACACACATTCATAGACTCACACACATTCAGACTCACACACATCATAGACTCACACATTCAGACTCACACACATCATAGACTCACACACATCATAGACTCACACACATTCTGACACACACACATTCAGACTCACACACATCATAGACTCACACACATTCAGTCACACACACATTCAGACTCACACACATTCAGACTCACACACATCATAGACTCACACACATTCAGACACACACACATTCAGACTCACACACATTCAGACTCACACACATCATAGACGCACACACACACATCATAGACTCACACACATTCAGACTCACACACATTCAGACTCACACACATTCAGACTCACACACATTCAGACTCACACAGATTCAGACTCACACACATCATAGACTCACACACATTCAGACTCACACACATTCAGACTCACACACATTCAGACTCACACACATCATAGACGCACACACACACATCATAGACTCAAACACATTCAGACACACACACATTCAGACTCACACACATTCAGACTCACACATCATAGACTCACACACATTCAGACTCACACACATCATAGACTCACACACATTCAGACTCACACACACATCATAGACTTACACACATTCAGACACACACACATTCAGACTCACACACATTCAGACTCACACACATTCAAACTCACACACATTCAGACTCACACACATTCATAGACTCACACACATTCCGACACACACACATCATAGACTCACACACATTCAGACTCACACACATCGTAGACTCACACACATCATAGACTCACACACATCATAGACTCACACACATTCAGACACACACACACATCATAGACTCACACACATCATAGACACACACACATTCAGACTCACACACATTCAGACTCACACACATTAACACTTGTACACACACATCATAGACTCACACACATTCTGACTCACACACACATCATAGACTCACACATATTCAGACTCACACACATTCAGACAGACTCACACACATTCAGACACACACACACATTCAGACTCACTAACATTCAGACTAACACACATTCATAGACACACACATTCAGACAGACTCACACACATTCAGACAAACACACACATTCAGACTCACACACATTCAGACTCACACACATTCATAGACTCACACATATCATAGACTCACACACATTCAGACACACACACATTATAGACTCACACACATTCAGACTCACACACATTCATAGACTCACACACATTCAGACTCACACACATTCAGACAGACTCACACACACACATTCAGACAGACTCACACACACGTTCAGACACACACACACATTCAGACAGGCTCACACACATTCAGACTCACACACACATTCGTAGACTCACACACACATTCATAGACTCACACACATTCAGACTCACACACACATTCATAGACTCACACACATTCAGACTCACACACATCATAGACTCACACACATTCAGACTCACACACACATTCATAGACTCACACACATTTAGACACACACACAC
Organism: Scyliorhinus torazame; assembly: GCF_047496885.1. Taxonomy (NCBI): domain Eukaryota; kingdom Metazoa; phylum Chordata; class Chondrichthyes; order Carcharhiniformes; family Scyliorhinidae; genus Scyliorhinus; species Scyliorhinus torazame. The sequence continues at coordinate 211,019,322 of NC_092718.1, forward strand.
ATCATAGACTCACACACATTCAGACTCACACACATCATAGACTCACACACATTCAGACTCACACACACATTCATAGACTCACACACATTCAGACTCACACACATCATAGACTCACACATTCAGACTCACACACATCATAGACTCGCACACATCATAGACTCACACACATTCAGACACACACACATTCAGACTCACACACATCATAGACTCACACACATTCAGACACACACACATTCAGACTCACACACATTCAGACTCACACACATTCAGACACACGCACATTCAGACTCACACACATTCAGACACACACACATTCAGACTCACACACATTCAGACTCACACACATTCAGACTCACACACATTCAGACACACACACATTCAGACACACACACATTCAGACTCACACACATTCAGACTCACACACATCATAGACGCACACACACACACATCATTGACTCACACACATTCAGACTCACACAGATTCAGACTCACACAGATTCAGACTCACACACATCATAGACTCACACACATTCAGACTCACACACATTCGGACTCACACACATCATAGACGCACACACACACATCATAGACTCACACACATTCAGACACACACACATTCAGACTCACACACATTCAGACTCACACATCATAGACTCACACACATTCAGACTCACACACACATCATAGACTCACACACATTCAGACACACACACATTCAGACTCACACACATTCAGACTCACACACATTCAGACTCACACATTCAAACTCACACACATTCAGACTCACACACATTCACAGACTCACACACATTCAGACACACACATATCATAGACTCACACACATTCAGACTCACACACATCGTAGACTCACACACATCATAGACTCACACACATCATAGACTCACACACATTCAGACACACACACACATCATAGGCTCACACACATCATAGACACACACACATTCAGACTCACACACATTCAGACTCACACACATTAACACTTGTACACACACATCATAGACTCACACACATTCTGACTCACACACACATCATAGACTCACACATATTCAGACTCACACACATTCAGACAGACTCACACACATTCAGACACACACACACATTCAGACTCACACACATTCAGACTAACACACATTCATAGACACACACATTCAGACAGACTCACACACATTCAGACAAACACACACATTCAGACTCACACACATTCAGACTCACACACATTCAGACTCACACACATTCATAGACTCACACACATCATAGACTCACACACATTCAGACTCACACACATTCATAGACTCACACACATCATAGACTCACACACATTCAGACTCACACACATTATAGACTCACACACATTCAGACTCACTCACATTCATAGACTCACACACATTCAGACTCACACACATTCAGACAGACTCACACACATTCAGACACACACACACACATTCAGACAGACTCACACACACGTTCAGACTCACACACACATTCGTAGACTCACACACACATTCATAGACTCACACACATTCAGACTCACACACACATTCATAGACTCACACACATTCAGACTCACACACATCATAGACTCACACACATTCAGACTCACACACACATTCATAGACTCACACACATTTAGACACACACACACATCATAGACTCACACAGATTCAGACTCACACACATCATAGACTCACACACATTCAGACTCACACACACATTCATAGACTCACACACATTCAGACTCACACACATCATAGACTCACACATTCAGACTCACACACATCATAGACTCACACACATCATAGACTCACACACATTCTGACACACACACATTCAGACTCACACACATCATAGACTCACACACATTCAGACACACACACATTCAGACTCACACACATTCAGACTCACACACATTCAGACACACACATATTCAGACTCACACACATTCAGACACACACACATTCAGACTCACACACATTCAGACTCACACACATCATAGACTCACACACATTCAGACACACACACATTCAGACTCACACACATTCAGACTCACACACGTCATAGACGCACACACACACATCATAGACTCACACACATTCAGACTCACACAGATTCAGACTCACACACATTCAGACTCACACACATCATAGACGCACACACACACACATCATAGACTCACACACATTCAGACTCACACACATCATAGACTCACACACATTCAGACTCACACACACATCATAGACTTACACACATTCAGACACACACACATTCAGACTCACACACATTCAGACTAACACACATTCATAGACACACACATTCAGACAGACTCACACACATTCAGACAAACACACACATTCAGACTCACACACATTCAGACTCACACACATTCAGACTCACACACATTCATAGACTCACACACATCATAGACTCACACACATTCAGACTCACACACATTCATAGACTCACACACATCATAGACTCACACACATTCAGACTCACACACATTATAGACTCACACACATTCAGACTCACTCACATTCATAGACTCACACACATTCAGACTCACACACATGCAGACAGACTCACACACATTCAGACACACACACACACATTCAGACAGACTCACACACACGTTCAGACTCACACACACATTCGTAGACTCACACACACATTCATAGACTCACACACATTCAGACTCACACACACATTCATAGACTCACACACATTTAGACACACACACACATCATAGACTCACACAGATTCAGACTCACACACATCATAGTCTCACACACATTCAGACTCACACACACATTCATAGACTCACACACATTCAGACTCACACACATCATAGACTCACACATTCAGACTCACACACATCATAGGCTCACACACATCATAGACTCACACACATTCTGACACACACACATTCAGACTCACACACATCATAGACTCACACACATTCAGACACACACACATTCAGACTCACACACATTCAGACTCACACACATTCAGACACACACATATTCAGACTCACACACATTCAGACACACACACATTCAGACTCACACACATTCAGACTCACACACATCATAGACTCACACACATTCAGACACACACACATTCAGACTCACACACATTCAGACTCACACACATCATAGACGCACACACACACATCATAGACTCACACACATTCAGACTCACACAGATTCAGACTCACACACATTCAGACTCACACACATCATAGACGCACACACACACACATCAGAGACTCACACACATTCAGACTCACACACATCATAGACTCACACACATTCAGACTCACACACACATCATAGACTTACACACATTCAGACACACACACATTCAGACTCACACACATTCAGACTCACACATATTCAAACTCACACACATTCAGACTCACACACATTCATAGACTCACACACATTCCGACACACACACATCATAGACTCACACACATTCAGACTCACACACATCGTAGACTCACACACATCATAGACTCACACACATCATAGACTCACACACATTCAGACACACACACACATCATAGACTCACACACATCATAGACACACACACATTCAGACTCACACACATTCAGACTCACACACATTAACACTTGTACACACACATCATAGACTCACACACATTCTGACTCACACACACATCATAGACTCACACATATTCAGACTCACACACATTCAGACAGACTCACACACATTCAGACACACACACACATTCAGACTCACACACATTCAGACTAACACACATTCATAGACACACACATTCAGACAGACTCACACACATTCAGACAAACACACACATTCAGACTCACACACATTCAGACTCACACACATTCATAGACTCACACATATCATAGACTCACACACATTCAGACACACACACATTATAGACTCACACACATTCAGACTCACACACATTCATAGACTCACACACATTCAGACTCACACACATTCAGACAGACACACACACACATTCAGACAGACTCACACACACGTTCAGACACACACACACATTCAGACAGGCTCACACACATTCAGACTCACACACACATTCGTAGACTCACACACACATTCATAGACTCACACACATTCAGACTCACACACACATTCATAGACTCGCACACATTCAGACTCACACACATCATAGACTCACACACATTCAGACTCACACACACATTCATAGACTCACACACATTTAGACACACACACACATCATAGACTCACACACATTCAGACTCACACACATCATAGACTCACACACATTCAGACTCACACACACATTCATAGACTCACACACATTCAGACTCACACACATCATAGACTCACACATTCAGACTCACACACATCATAGACTCACACACATCATAGACTCACACACATTCAGACACACACACATTCAGACTCACACACATCATAGACTCACACACATTCAGACACACACACATTCAGACTCACACACATTCAGACTCACACACATTCAGACACACGCACATTCAGACTCACACACATTCAGACACACACACATTCAGACTCACACACATTCAGACTCACACACATCATAGACTCACACACATTCAGACACACACACATTCAGACTCACACACATTCAGACTCACACACATCATAGACGCACACACACACATCATAGACTCACACACATTCAGACTCACACAGATTCAGACTCACACACATTCAGACTCACACACATCATAGACGCACACACACACACATCAGAGACTCACACACATTCAGACTCACACACATCATAGACTCACACACATTCAGACTCACACACACATCATAGACTTACACACATTCAGACACACACACATTCAGACTCACACACATTCAGACTCACACACATTCAAACTCACACACATTCAGACTCACACACATTCATAGACTCACACACATTCCGACACACACACATCATAGACTCACACACATTCAGACTCACACACATCGTAGACTCACACACATCATAGACTCACACACATCATAGACTCACACACATTCAGACTCACACACATTCATAGACTCACACACATCATAGACTCACACACATTCAGACTCACACACATTATAGACTCACACACATTCAGACTCACTCACATTCATAGACTCACACACATTCAGACTCACACACATTCAGACAGACTCACACACATTCAGACACACACACACACATTCAGACAGACTCACACACACGTTCAGACTCACACACACATTCGTAGACTCTCACACACATTCAGACTCACACACACATTCATAGACTCACACACATTTAGACACACACACACATCATAGACTCACACAGATTCAGACTCACACACATCATAGACTCACACACATTCAGACTCACACACACATTCATAGACTCACACACATTCAGACTCACACACATCATAGACTCACACATTCAGACTCACACACATCATAGGCTCACACACATCATAGACTCACACACATTCTGACACACACACATTCAGACTCACACACATCATAGACTCACACACATTCAGACACACACACATTCAGACTCACACACATTCAGACTCACACACATTCAGACTCACACACATTCAGACTCACACACATCATAGACTCACACACATTCAGACACACACACATTCAGACTCACACACATTCAGACTCACACACATCATAGACGCACACACACACATCATAGACTCACACACATTCAGACTCACACAGATTCAGACTCACACACATTCAGACTCACACACATCATAGACGCACACACACACACATCAGAGACTCACACACATTCAGACTCACACACATCATAGACTCACACACATTCAGACTCACACACACATCATAGACTTACACACATTCAGACACACACACATTCAGACTCACACACATTCAGACTCACACACATTCAAACTCACACACATTCAGACTCACACACATTCATAGACTCACACACATTCCGACACACACACATCATAGACTCACACACATTCAGACTCACACACATCGTAGACTCACACACCTCATAGACTCACACACATCATAGACTCACACACATTCAGACACACACACACATCATAGACTCACACACATCATAGACACACACACATTCAGACTCACACACATTCAGACTCACACACATTAACACTTGTACACACACATCATAGACTCACACACATTCTGACTCACACACACATCATAGACTCACACATATTCAGACTCACACACATTCAGACAGACTCACACACATTCAGACACACACACACATTCAGACTCACACACATTCAGACTAACACACATTCATAGACACACACATTCAGACAGACTCACACACATTCAGACAAACACACACATTCAGACTCACACACATTCAGACTCACACACATTCATAGACTCACACATATCATAGACTCACACACATTCAGACACACACACATTATAGACTCACACACATTCAGACTCACACACATTCATAGACTCACACACATTCAGACAGACTCACACACATTCAGACAAACACACACATTCAGACTCACACACATTCAGACTCACACACATTCATAGACTCACACATATCATAGACTCACACACATTCAGACACACACACATTATAGACTCACACACATTCAGACTCACACACATTCATAGACTCACACACATTCAGACTCACACACATTCAGACAGACTCACTCACACACATTCAGACTCACACACATTCATAGACTCACACATATCATAGACTCACACACATTCAGACACACACACATTATAGACTCACACACATTCAGACTCACACACATTCATAGACTCACACACATTCAGACTCACACACATTCAGACAGACTCACACACACACATTCAGACAGACTCACACACACGTTCAGACACACACACACATTCAGACAGGCTCACACACATTCAGACTCACACACACATTCGTAGACTCACACACACATTCATAGACTCACACACATTCAGACTCACACACACATTCATAGACTCACACACATTCAGACTCACACACATCATAGACTCACACACATTCAGACTCACACACACATTCATAGACTCACACACATTTAGACACACACACACATCATAGACTCACACACATTCAGACTCACACACATCATAGACTCACACACATTCAGACTCACACACACATTCATAGACTCACACACATTCAGACTCACACACATCATAGACTCACACATTCAGACTCACACACATCATAGACTCGCACACATCATAGACTCACACACATTCAGACACACACACATTCAGACTCACACACATCATAGACTCACACACATTCAGACACACACACATTCAGACTCACACACATTCAGACTCACACACATTCAGACACACGCACATTCAGACTCACACACATTCAGACACACACACATTCAGACTCACACACATTCAGACTCACACACATTCAGACTCACACACATTCAGACACACACACATTCAGACACACACACATTCAGACTCACACACATTCAGACTCACACACATCATAGACGCACACACACACACATCATAGACTCACACACATTCAGACTCACACAGATTCAGACTCACACAGATTCAGACTCACACACATCATAGACTCACACACATTCAGACTCACACACATTCGGACTCACACACATCATAGACGCACACACACACATCATAGACTCACACACATTCAGACACACACACATTCAGACTCACACACATTCAGACTCACACATCATAGACTCACACACATTCAGACTCACACACACATCATAGACTCACACACATTCAGACACACACACATTCAGACTCACACACATTCAGACTCACACACATTCAGACTCACACATTCAAACTCACACACATTCAGACTCACACACATTCATAGACTCACACACATTCAGACACACACACATCATAGACTCACACACATTCAGACTCACACACATCGTAGACTCACACACATCATAGACTCACACACATCATAGACTCACACACATTCAGACACACACACACATCATAGGCTCACACACATCATAGACACACACACATTCAGACTCACACACATTCAGACTCACACACATTAACACTTGTACACACACATCATAGACTCACACACATTCTGACTCACACACACATCATAGACTCACACATATTCAGACTCACACACATTCAGACAGACTCACACACATTCAGACACACACACACATTCAGACTCACACACATTCAGACTAACACACATTCATAGACACACACATTCAGACAGACTCACACACATTCAGACAAACACACACATTCAGACTCACACACATTCAGACTCACACACATTCAGACTCACACACATTCATAGACTCACACACATCATAGACTCACACACATTCAGACTCACACACATTCATAGACTCACACACATCATAGACTCACACACATTCAGACTCACACACATTATAGACTCACACACATTCAGACTCACTCACATTCATAGACTCACACACATTCAGACTCACACACATTCAGACAGACTCACACACATTCAGACACACACACACACATTCAGACAGAGTCACACACACGTTCAGACTCACACACACATTCGTAGACTCACACACACATTCATAGACTCACACACATTCAGACTCACACACACATTCATAGACTCACACACATTCAGACTCACACACATCATAGACTCACACACATTCAGACTCACACACACATTCATAGACTCACACACATTTAGACACACACACACATCATAGACTCACACAGATTCAGACTCACACACATCATAGACTCACACACATTCAGACTCACACACACATTCATAGACTCACACACATTCAGACTCACACACATCATAGACTCACACATTCAGACTCACACACATCATAGACTCACACACATCATAGACTCACACACATTCTGACACACACACATTCAGACTCACACACATCATAGACTCACACACATTCAGACACACACACATTCAGACTCACACACATTCAGACTCACACACATTCAGACACACACATATTCAGACTCACACACATTCAGACACACACACATTCAGACTCACACACATTCAGACTCACACACATCATAGACTCACACACATTCAGACACACACACATTCAGACTCACACACATTCAGACTCACACACGTCATAGACGCACACACACACATCATAGACTCACACACATTCAGACTCACACAGATTCAGACTCACACACATTCAGACTCACACACATCATAGACGCACACACACACACATCATAGACTCACACACATTCAGACTCACACACATCATAGACTCACACACATTCAGACTCACACACACATCATAGACTTACACACATTCAGACACACACACATTCAGACTCACACACATTCAGACTAACACACATTCATAGACACACACATTCAGACAGACTCACACACATTCAGACAAACACACACATTCAGACTCACACACATTCAGACTCACACACATTCAGACTCACACACATTCATAGACTCACACACATCATAGACTCACACACATTCAGACTCACACACATTCATAGACTCACACACATCATAGACTCACACACATTCAGACTCACACACATTATAGACTCACACACATTCAGACTCACTCACATTCATAGACTCACACACATTCAGACTCACACACATGCAGACAGACTCACACACATTCAGACACACACACACACATTCAGACAGACTCACACACACGTTCAGACTCACACACACATTCGTAGACTCACACACACATTCATAGACTCACACACATTCAGACTCACACACACATTCATAGACTCACACACATTTAGACACACACACACATCATAGACTCACACAGATTCAGACTCACACACATCATAGACTCACACACATTCAGACTCACACACACATTCATAGACTCACACACATTCAGACTCACACACATCATAGACTCACACATTCAGACTCACACACATCATAGGCTCACACACATCATAGACTCACACACATTCTGACACACACACATTCAGACTCACACACATCATAGACTCACACACATTCAGACACACACACATTCAGACTCACACACATTCAGACTCACACACATTCAGACACACACATATTCAGACTCACACACATTCAGACACACACACATTCAGACTCACACACATTCAGACTCACACACATCATAGACTCACACACATTCAGACACACACACATTCAGACTCACACACATTCAGACTCACACACACATCATAGACTTACACACATTCAGACACACACACATTCAGACTCACACACATTCAGACTCACACACATTCAAACTCACACACATTCAGACTCACACACATCATAGACGCACACACACACACATCAGAGACTCACACACATTCAGACTCACACACATCATAGACTCACACACATTCAGACTCACACACACATCATAGACTTACACACATTCAGACACACACACATTCAGACTCACACACATTCAGACTCACACACATTCAAACTCACACACATTCAGACTCACACACATTCATAGACTCACACACATTCCGACACACACACATCATAGACTCACACACATTCAGACTCACACACATCGTAGACTCACACACATCATAGACTCACACACATCATAGACTCACACACATTCAGACACACACACACATCATAGACTCACACACATCATAGACACACACACATTCAGACTCACACACATTCAGACTCACACACATTAACACTTGTACACACACATCATAGACTCACACACATTCTGACTCACACACACATCATAGACTCACACATATTCAGACTCACACACATTCAGACAGACTCACACACATTCAGACACACACACACATTCAGACTCACACACATTCAGACTAACACACATTCATAGACACACACATTCAGACAGACTCACACACATTCAGACAAACACACACATTCAGACTCACACACATTCAGACTCACACACATTCATAGACTCACACATATCATAGACTCACACACATTCAGACACACACACATTATAGACTCACACACATTCAGACTCACACACATTCATAGACTCACACACATTCAGACTCACACACATTCAGACAGACACACACACACATTCAGACAGACTCACACACACGTTCAGACACACACACACATTCAGACAGGCTCACACACATTCAGACTCACACACACATTCGTAGACTCACACACACATTCATAGACTCACACACATTCAGACTCACACACACATTCATAGACTCGCACACATTCAGACTCACACACATCATAGACTCACACACATTCAGACTCACACACACATTCATAGACTCACACACATTTAGACACACACACACATCATAGACTCACACACATTCAGACTCACACACATCATAGACTCACACACATTCAGACTCACACACACATTCATAGACTCACACACATTCAGACTCACACACATCATAGACTCACACATTCAGACTCACACACATCATAGACTCACACACATCATAGACTCACACACATTCAGACACACACACATTCAGACTCACACACATCATAGACTCACACACATTCAGACACACACACATTCAGACTCACACACATTCAGACTCACACACATTCAGACACACGCACATTCAGACTCACACACATTCAGACACACACACATTCAGACTCACACACATTCAGACTCACACACATCATAGACTCACACACATTCAGACACACACACATTCAGACTCACACACATTCAGACTCACACACATCATAGACGCACACACACAAAGCATAGACTCACACACATTCAGACTCACACAGATTCAGACTCACACACATTCAGACTCACACACATCATAGACGCACACACACACACATCAGAGACTCACACACATTCAGACTCACACACATCATAGACTCACACACATTCAGACTCACACACACATCATAGACTTACACACATTCAGACACACACACATTCAGACTCACACACATTCAGACTCACACACATTCAAACTCACACACATTCAGACTCACACACATTCATAGACTCACACACATTCCGACACACACACATCATAGACTCACACACATTCAGACTCACACACATCGTAGACTCACACACATCATAGACTCACACACATCATAGACTCACACACATTCAGACTCACACACATTCATAGACTCACACACATCATAGACTCACACACATTCAGACTCACACACATTATAGACTCACACACATTCAGACTCACTCACATTCATAGACTCACACACATTCAGACTCACACACATTCAGACAGACTCACACACATTCAGACACACACACACACATTCAGACAGACTCACACACACGTTCAGACTCACACACACATTCGTAGACTCACACACACATTCATAGACTCACACACATTCAGACTCACACACACATTCATAGACTCACACACATTTAGACACACACACACATCATAGACTCACACAGATTCAGACTCACACACATCATAGACTCACACACATTCAGACTCACACACACATTCATAGACTCACACACATTCAGACTCACACACATCATAGACTCACACATTCAGACTCACACACATCATAGGCTCACACACATCATAGACTCACACACATTCTGACACACACACATTCAGACTCACACACATCATAGACTCACACACATTCAGACACACACACATTCAGACTCACACACATTCAGACTCACACACATTCAGACACACACATATTCAGACTCACACACATTCAGACACACACACATTCAGACTCACACACATTCAGACTCACACACATCATAGACTCACACACATTCAGACACACACACATTCAGACTCACACACATTCAGACTCACACACATCATAGACGCACACACACACATCATAGACTCACACACATTCAGACTCACACAGATTCAGACTCACACACATTCAGACTCACACACATCATAGACGCACACACACACACATCAGAGACTCACACACATTCAGACTCACACACATCATAGACTCACACACATTCAGACTCACACACACATCATAGACTTACACACATTCAGACACACACACATTCAGACTCACACACATTCAGACTCACACACATTCAAACTCACACACATTCAGACTCACACACATTCATAGACTCACACACATTCCGACACACACACATCATAGACTCACACACATTCAGACTCACACACATCGTAGACTCACACACATCATAGACTCACACACATCATAGACTCACACACATTCAGACACACACACACATCATAGACTCACACACATCATAGACACACACACATTCAGACTCACACACATTCAGACTCACACACATTAACACTTGTACACACACATCATAGACTCACACACATTCTGACTCACACACACATCATAGACTCACACATATTCAGACTCACACACATTCAGACAGACTCACACACATTCAGACACACACACACATTGAGACTCACACACATTCAGACTAACACACATTCATAGACACACACATTCAGACAGACTCACACACATTCAGACAAACACACACATTCAGACTCACACACATTCAGACTCACACACATTCATAGACTCACACATATCATAGACTCACACACATTCAGACACACACACATTATAGACTCACACACATTCAGACTCACACACATTCATAGACTCACACACATTCAGACTCACACACATTCAGACAGACACACACACACATTCAGACAGACTCACACACACGTTCAGACACACACACACATTCAGACAGGCTCACACACATTCAGACTCACACACACATTCGTAGACTCACACACACATTCATAGACTCACACACATTCAGACTCACACACACATTCATAGACTCGCACACATTCAGACTCACACACATCATAGACTCACACACATTCAGACACACACACACATTCATAGACTCACACACATTTAGACACACACACACATCATAGACTCACACACATTCAGACTCACACACATCATAGACTCACACACATTCAGACTCACACACACATTCATAGACTCACACACATTCAGACTCACACACATCATAGACTCACACATTCAGACTCACACACATCATAGACTCACACACATCATAGACTCACACACATTCAGACACACACACATTCAGACTCACACACATCATAGACTCACACACATTCAGACACACACACATTCAGACTCACACACATTCAGACTCACACACATTCAGACACACGCACATTCAGACTCACACACATTCAGACACACACACATTCAGACTCACACACATTCAGACTCACACACATCATAGACGCACACACACACACATCATAGACTCACACACATTCAGACTCACACAGATTCAGACTCACACAGATTCAGACTCACACACATCATAGACTCACACACATTCAGACTCACACACATTCAGACTCACACACATTCAGACTCACACACATCATAGATGCACACACACACATCATAGACTCACACACATTCAGACACACACACATTCAGACTCACACACATTCAGACTCACACATCATAGACTCACACACATTCAGACTCACACACACATCATAGACTCACACACATTCAGACACACACACATTCAGACTCACACACATTCAGACTCACACATTCAAACTCACACACATTCAGACTCACACACATTCATAGACTCACACACATTCAGACACACACACATCATAGACTCACACACATTCAGCCTCACACACATCGTAGACTCACACACATCATAGACTCACACACATCATAGACTCACACACATTCAGACACACACACACATCATAGACTCACACACATCATAGACACACACACATTCAGACTCACACACATTCAGACTCACACACATTAACACTTGTACACACACATCATAGACTCACACACATTCTGACTCACACACACATCATAGACTCACAAATATTCAGACTCACACACATTCAGACAGACTCACACACATTCAGACACACACACACATTCAGACTCACACACATTCAGACTAACACACATTCATAGACACACACATTCAGACAGACTCACACACATTCAGACAAACACACACATTCAGACTCACACACATTCAGACTCACACACATTCAGACTCACACACATTCATAGACTCACACACATCATAGACTCACACACATTCAGACTCACACACATTCATAGACTCACACACATCATAGACTCACACACATTCAGACTCACACACATTATAGACTCACACACATTCAGACTCGCTCACATTCATAGACTCACACACATTCAGACTCACACACATTCAGACAGACTCACACACATTCAGACACACACACACATTCAGACAGACTCACACACACGTTCAGACTCACACACACATTCGTAGACTCACACACACATTCATAGACTCACACACATTCAGACTCACACACACATTCATAGACTCACACACATTCAGACTCACACACATCATAGACTCACACACATTCAGACTCACACACACATTCATAGACTCACACACATTTAGACACACACACATATCATAGACTCACACAGATTCAGACTCACACACATCATAGACTCACACACATTCAGACTCACACACACATTCATAGACTCACACACATTCAGACTCACACACATCATAGACTCACACATTCAGACTCACACACATCATAGACTCACACACATCATAGACTCACACACATTCTGACACACACACATTCAGACTCACACACATCATAGACTCACACACATTCAGACACACACACATTCAGACTCACACACATTCAGACTCACACACATTCAGACTCACACACATCATAGACTCACACACATTCAGACACACACACATTCAGACAGACTCACACACACGTTCAGACTCACACACACATTCGTAGACTCACACACACATTCATAGACTCACACACATTCAGACTCACACACACATTCATAGACTCACACACATTCAGACTCACACACATCATAGACTCACACACATTCAGACTCACACACACATTCATAGACTCACACACATTTAGACACACACACATATCATAGACTCACACAGATTCAGACTCACACACATCATAGACTCACACACATTCAGACTCACACACACATTCATAGACTCACACACATTCAGACTCACACACATCATAGACTCACACATTCAGACTCACACACATCATAGACTCACACACATCATAGACTCACACACATTCTGACACACACACATTCAGACTCACACACATCATAGACTCACACACATTCAGACACACACACATTCAGACTCACACACATTCAGACTCACACACATTCAGACTCACACACATCATAGACTCACACACATTCAGACACACACACATTCAGACTCACACACATTCAGACTCTCACACATCATAGACGCACACACACACATCATAGACTCACACACATTCAGACACACACACATTCAGACTCACACACATTCAGACTCTCACACATCATAGACGCACACACACACATCATAGACTCACACACATTCAGACTCACACACATTCAGACTCACACAGATTCAGACTCACACACATCATAGACGCACACACACACATCATAGACACACACACATTCAGACTCACACACATTCAGACACACACACATTCAGACTCACACACATTCAGACTCACACACACATCATAGACTCACACACATTCAGACACACACACATTCAGACTCACACACATTCAGACTCACACACATCATAGACTCACACACATTCAGACACACACACATTCAGACTCACACACATTCAGACACACACACATTCAGACTCACACACATCATAGACGCACACACACACATCATAGACTCACACACATTCAGACTCACACACATTCAGACTCACACACATTCAGACTCACACACATTCAGACTCACACAGATTCAGACTCACACACATCATAGACTCACACACATTCAGACTCACACACATTCAGACTCACACACATTCAGACTCACACACATCATAGACGCACACACACACATCATAGACTCAAACACATTCAGACACACACACATTCAGACTCACACACATTCAGACTCACACATTATAGACTCACACACATTCAGACTCACACACATCATAGACTCACACACATTCAGACTCACACACACATCATAGACTTACACACATTCAGACACACACACATTCAGACTCACACACATTCAAACTCACACACATTCAGACTCACACACATTCATAGACTCACACACATTCCGACACACACACATCATAGACTCACACACATTCAGACTCACACACATCGTAGACTCACACACATCATACTCTCACACACATCATAGACTCACACACATTCAGACTCACACACATCATAGACTCACACACATTCAGACACACACACATTCAGACTCACACACATTCAGACTCACACACATTCAGACACACACATATTCAGACTCACACACATTCAGACACACACACATTCAGACTCACACACATTCAGACTCACACACATCATAGACTCACACACATTCAGACACACACACATTCAGACTCACACACATTCAGACTCACACACATCATAGACGCACACACACACATCATAGACTCACACACATTCAGACTCACACAGATTCAGACTCACACACATTCAGACTCACACACATCATAGACGCACACACACACACATCAGAGACTCACACACATTCAGACTCACACACATCATAGACTCACACACATTCAGACTCACACACACATCATAGACTTACACACATTCAGACACACACACATTCAGACTCACACACATTCAGACTCACACACATTCAAACTCACACACATTCAGACTCACACACATTCATAGACTCACACACATTCCGACACACACACATCATAGACTCACACACATTCAGACTCACACACATCGTAGACTCACACACATCATAGACTCACACACATCATAGACTCACACACATTCAGACACACACAC
This sequence comes from Scyliorhinus torazame, assembly GCF_047496885.1. Lineage (NCBI taxonomy): Eukaryota > Metazoa > Chordata > Chondrichthyes > Carcharhiniformes > Scyliorhinidae > Scyliorhinus > Scyliorhinus torazame. The sequence continues at coordinate 211,037,391 of NC_092718.1, forward strand.
ACATCATAGACTCACACACATCATAGACACACACACATTCAGACTCACACACATTCAGACTCACACACATTAACACTTGTACACACACATCATAGACTCACACACATTCTGACTCACACACACATCATAGACTCACACATATTCAGACTCACACACATTCAGACAGACTCACACACATTCAGACACACACACACATTCAGACTCACACACATTCAGACTAACACACATTCATAGACACACACATTCAGACAGACTCACACACATTCAGACAAACACACACATTCAGACTCACACACATTCTGACTCACACACACATCATAGACTCACACATATTCAGACTCACACACATTCAGACAGACTCACACACATTCAGACACACACACACATTCAGACTCACACACATTCAGACTAACACACATTCATAGACACACACATTCAGACAGACTCACACACATTCAGACAAACACACACATTCAGACTCACACACATTCAGACTCACACACATTCATAGACTCACACATATCATAGACTCACACACATTCAGACACACACACATTATAGACTCACACACATTCAGACTCACACACATTCATAGACTCACACACATTCAGACTCACACACATTCAGACAGACACACACACACATTCAGACAGACTCACACACACGTTCAGACACACACACACATTCAGACAGGCTCACACACATTCAGACTCACACACACATTCGTAGACTCACACACACATTCATAGACTCACACACATTCAGACTCACACACACATTCATAGACTCGCACACATTCAGACTCACACACATCATAGACTCACACACATTCAGACTCACACACACATTCATAGACTCACACACATTTAGACACACACACACATCATAGACTCACACACATTCAGACTCACACACATCATAGACTCACACACATTCAGACTCACACACACATTCATAGACTCACACACATTCAGACTCACACACATCATAGACTCACACATTCAGACTCACACACATCATAGACTCACACACATCATAGACTCACACACATTCAGACACACACACATTCAGACTCACACACATCATAGACTCACACACATTCAGACACACACACATTCAGACTCACACACATTCAGACTCACACACATTCAGACACACGCACATTCAGACTCACACACATTCAGACACACACACATTCAGACTCACACACATTCAGACTCACACACATCATAGACTCACACACATTCAGACACACACACATTCAGACTCACACACATTCAGACTCACACACATCATAGACGCACACACACACATCATAGACTCACACACATTCAGACTCACACAGATTCAGACTCACACACATTCAGACTCACACACATCATAGACGCACACACACACACATCAGAGACTCACACACATTCAGACTCACACACATCATAGACTCACACACATTCAGACTCACACACACATCATAGACTTACACACATTCAGACACACACACATTCAGACTCACACACATTCAGACTCACACACATTCAAACTCACACACATTCAGACTCACACACATTCATAGACTCACACACATTCCGACACACACACATCATAGACTCACACACATTCAGACTCACACACATCGTAGACTCACACACATCATAGACTCACACACATCATAGACTCACACACATTCAGACTCACACACATTCATAGACGCACACACATCATAGACTCACACACATTCAGACTCACACACATTATAGACTCACACACATTCAGACTCACTCACATTCATAGACTCACACACATTCAGACTCACACACATTCAGACAGACTCACACACATTCAGACACACACACACACATTCAGACAGACTCACACACACGTTCAGACTCACACACACATTCGTAGACTCACACACACATTCATAGACTCACACACATTCAGACTCACACACACATTCATAGACTCACACACATTCTGACACACACACATTCAGACTCACACACATCATAGACTCACACACATTCAGACTCACATACATTCAGACTCACACACATTCAGACACACACATATTCAGACTCACACACATTCAGACACACACACATTCAGACTCACACACATTCAGACTCACACACATCATAGACTCACACACATTCAGACACACACACATTCAGACTCACACACATTCAGACTCACACACATCATAGACGCACACACACACATCATAGACTCACACACATTCAGACTCACACAGATTCAGACTCACACACATTCAGACTCACACACATCATAGACGCACACACACACACATCAGAGACTCACACACATTCAGACTCACACACATCATAGACTCACACACATTCAGACTCACACACACATCATAGACTTACACACATTCAGACACACACACATTCAGACTCACACACATTCAGACTCACACACATTCAAACTCACACACATTCAGACTCACACACATTCATAGACTCACACACATTCCGACACACACACATCATAGACTCACACACATTCAGACTCACACACATCGTAGACTCACACACATCATAGACTCACACACATCATAGACTCACACACATTCAGACACACACACACATCATAGACTCACACACATCATAGACACACACACATTCAGACTCACACACATTCAGACTCACACACATTAACACTTGTACACACACATCATAGACTCACACACATTCTGACTCACACACACATCATAGACTCACACATATTCAGACTCACACACATTCAGACAGACTCACACACATTCAGACACACACACACATTCAGACTCACACACATTCAGACTAACACACATTCATAGACACACACATTCAGACAGACTCACACACATTCAGACAAACACACACATTCAGACTCACACACATTCAGACTCACACACATTCATAGACTCACACATATCATAGACTCACACACATTCAGACACACACACATTATAGACTCACACACATTCAGACTCACACACATTCATAGACTCACACACATTCAGACTCACACACATTCAGACAGACACACACACACATTCAGACAGACTCACACACACGTTCAGACACACACACACATTCAGACAGGCTCACACACATTCAGACTCACACACACATTCGTAGACTCACACACACATTCATAGACTCACACACATTCAGACTCACACACACATTCATAGACTCGCACACATTCAGACTCACACACATCATAGACTCACACACATTCAGACTCACACACACATTCATAGACTCACACACATTTAGACACACACACACATCATAGACTCACACACATTCAGACTCACACACATCATAGACTCACACACATTCAGACTCACACACACATTCATAGACTCACACACATTCAGACTCACACACATCATAGACTCACACATTCAGACTCACACACATCATAGACTCACACACATCATAGACTCACACACATTCAGACACACACACATTCAGACTCACACACATCATAGACTCACACACATTCAGACACACACACATTCAGACTCACACACATTCAGACTCACACACATTCAGACACACGCACATTCAGACTCACACACATTCAGACACACACACATTCAGACTCACACACATTCAGACTCACACACATCATAGACGCACACACACACACATCATAGACTCACACACATTCAGACTCACACAGATTCAGACTCACACAGATTCAGGCTCACACACATCATAGACTCACACACATTCAGACTCACACACATTCAGACTCACACACATTCAGACTCACACACATCATAGACGCACACACACACATCATAGACTCACACACATTCAGACACACACACATTCAGACTCACACACATTCAGACTCACACATCATAGACTCACACACATTCAGACTCACACACACATCATAGACTCACACACATTCAGACACACACACATTCAGACTCACACACATTCAGACTCACACATTCAAACTCACACACATTCAGACTCACACACATTCATAGACTCACACACATTCAGACACACACACATCATAGACTCACACACATTCAGCCTCACACACATCGTAGACTCACACACATCATAGACTCACACACATCATAGACTCACACACATTCAGACACACACACACATCATAGACTCACACACATCATAGACACACACACATTCAGACTCACACACATTCAGACTCACACACATTAACACTTGTACACACACATCATAGACTCACACACATTCTGACTCACACACACATCATAGACTCACAAATATTCAGACTCACACACATTCAGACAGACTCACACACATTCAGACACACACACACATTCAGACTCACACACATTCAGACTAACACACATTCATAGACACACACATTCAGACAGACTCACACACATTCAGACAAACACACACATTCAGACTCACACACATTCAGACTCACACACATTCAGACTCACACACATTCATAGACTCACACACATCATAGACTCACACACATTCAGACTCACACACATTCATAGACTCACACACATCATAGACTCACACACATTCAGACTCACACACATTATAGACTCACACACATTCAGACTCGCTCACATTCATAGACTCACACACATTCAGACTCACACACATTCAGACAGACTCACACACATTCAGACACACACACACATTCAGACAGACTCACACACACGTTCAGACTCACACACACATTCGTAGACTCACACACACATTCATAGACTCACACACATTCAGACTCACACACACATTCATAGACTCACACACATTCAGACTCACACACATCATAGACTCACACACATTCAGACTCACACACACATTCATAGACTCACACACATTTAGACACACACACATATCATAGACTCACACAGATTCAGACTCACACACATCATAGACTCACACACATTCAGACTCACACACACATTCATAGACTCACACACATTCAGACTCACACACATCATAGACTCACACATTCAGACTCACACACATCATAGACTCACACACATCATAGACTCACACACATTCTGACACACACACATTCAGACTCACACACATCATAGACTCACACACATTCAGACACACACACATTCAGACTCACACACATTCAGACTCACACACATTCAGACTCACACACATCATAGACTCACACACATTCAGACACACACACATTCAGACTCACACACATTCAGACTCACACACATCATAGACGCACACACACACATCATAGACTCACACACATTCAGACTCACACAGATTCAGACTCACACACATTCAGACTCACACACATCATAGACGCACACACACACATCATAGACTCACACACATTCAGACTCACACAGATTCAGACTCACACAGATTCAGACTCACACACACATCATAGACGGACACACATTCAGACTCACACACATCATAGACGCACACACACACATCATAGACACACACACATTCAGACTCACACACATTCAGACACACACACATTCAGACTCACACACATTCAGACTCACACACACATCATAGACTCACACACATTCAGACACACACACATTCAGACTCACACACATTCAGACTCACACACATCATAGACTCACACACATTCAGACACACACACATTCAGACTCACACACATTCAGACACACACACATTCAGACTCACACACATCATAGACGCACACACACACATCATAGACTCACACACATTCAGACTCACACACATTCAGACTCACACACATTCAGACTCACACACATTCAGACTCACACAGATTCAGACTCACACACATCATAGACTCACACACATTCAGACTCACACACATTCAGACTCACACACATTCAGACTCACACACATCATAGACGCACACACACACATCATAGACTCAAACACATTCAGACACACACACATTCAGACTCACACACATTCAGACTCACACATCATAGACTCACACACATTCAGACTCACACACATCATAGACTCACACACACATCATAGACTTACACACATTCAGACACACACACATTCAGACTCACACACATTCAGACTCACACACATTCAAACTCACACACATTCAGACTCACACACATTCATAGACTCACACACATTCAGACACACACACATCATAGACTCACACACATTCAGACTCACACACATCGTAGACTCACACACATCATAGACTCACACACATCATAGACTCACACACATTCAGACACACACACACATCATAGACTCACACACATCATAGACACACACACATTCAGACTCACACACATTCAGACTCACACACATTAACACTTGTATACATACATCATAGACTCACACACATTCTGACTCACACACACATCATAGACTCACACATATTCAGACTCACACACATTCAGACAGACTCACACACATTCAGACACACACACACATTCAGACTCACAGACATTCAGACTAACACACATTCATAGACACACACATTCAGACAGACTCACACACATTCAGACAAACACACACATTCAGACTCACACACATTCAGACTCACACACATTCATAGACTCACACATATCATAGACTCACACACATTCAGACTCACACACATTATAGACTCACACACATTCAGACTCACACACATTCAGACAGACTCACACACACACATTCAGACAGACTTACACACACATTCAGACTCACACACACATTCGTAGACTCACACACACATTCATAGATTCACACACATTCAGACAGACTCACACACATTCAGACACACACACACATTCAGACTCACACACATTCAGACTAACACACATTCATAGACACACACATTCAGACAGACTCACACACATTCAGACAAACACACACATTCAGACTCACACACATTCAGACTCACACACATTCATAGACTCACACACATTCAGACTCACACACATTCAGACTCACTCACATTCATAGACTCACACACATTCAGACTCACACACATTCAGACAGACTCACACACATTCAGACACACACACACACATTCAGACACTCACACACACGTTCAGACTCACACACACATTCGTAGACTCACACACACATTCATAGACTCACACACATTCAGACTCACACACACATTCATAGACTCACACACATTCAGACTCACACACATCATAGACTCACACACATTCAGACTCACACACACATTCATAGACTCACACACATTTAGACACACACACACATCATAGACTCACACAGATTCAGACTCACACACATCATAGACTCACACACATTCAGACTCACACACACATTCATAGACTCACACACATTCAGACTCACACACATCATAGACTCACACATTCAGACTCACACACATCATAGACTCACACACATCATAGACTCACACACATTCTGACACACACATTCAGACTCACACACATCATAGACTCACACACATTCAGACACACACATTCAGACTCACACACATTCAGACTCACACACATCATAGACTCACACACATTCAGACACACACACATTCAGACTCACACACATTCAGACTCACACACATCATAGACGCACACACACACATCATAGACTCACACACATTCAGACTCACACAGATTCAGACTCACACACATTCAGACTCACACACATCATTGACGCACACACACACACATCATAGACTCACACACATTCAGACTCACACAGATTCAGACTCACACAGATTCAGACTCACACACACATCATAGACGGACACACATTCAGACTCACACACATCATAGACGCACACACACACATCATAGACACACACACATTCAGACTCACACACATTCAGACACACACACATTCAGACTCACACACATTCAGACTCACACACACATCATAGACTCACACACATTCAGACACACACACATTCAGACTCACACACATTCAGACTCACACACATTCAGACTCACACACATCATAGACTCACACACATTCAGACACACACACATTCAGACTCACACACATTCAGACACACACACATTCAGACTCACACACATCATAGACGCACACACACACATCATAGACTCACACACATTCAGACACACACACATTCAGACTCACACACATTCAGACTCACACACATTCAGACTCACACAGATTCAGACTCACACACATCATAGACTCACACACATTCAGACTCACACACATTCAGACTCACACACATTCAGACTCACACACATCATAGACGCACACACACACATCATAGACTCAAACACATTCAGACACACACACATTCAGACTCACACACATTCAGACTCACACATCATAGACTCACACACATTCAGACTCACACACATCATAGACTCACACACACATCATAGACTTACACACATTCAGACACACACACATTCAGACTCACACACATTCAGACTCACACACATTCAAACTCACACACATTCAGACTCACACACATTCATAGACTCACACACATTCAGACACACACACATCATAGACTCACACACATTCAGACTCACACACATCGTAGACTCACACACATCATAGACTCACACACATCATAGACTCACACACATTCAGACACACACACACATCATAGACTCACACACATCGTAGACACACACACATTCAGACTCACACACATTCAGACTCACACACATTAACACTTGTATACATACATCATAGACTCACACACATTCTGACTCACACACACATCATAGACTCACACATATTCAGACTCACACACATTCAGACAGACTCACACACATTCAGACACACACACACATTCAGACTCACAGACATTCAGACTAACACACATTCATAGACACACACATTCAGACAGACTCACACACATTCAGACAAACACACACATTCAGACTCACACACATTCAGACTCACACACATTCATAGACTCACACATATCATAGACTCACACACATTCAGACACACACACATTATAGACTCACACACATTCAGACTCACACACATTCAGACAGACTCACACACACACATTCAGACAGACTTACACACACATTCAGACTCACACACACATTCGTAGACTCACACACACATTCATAGACTCACACACATTCAGACTCACACACACATTCATAGACTCACACACATTCAGACTCACACACATCATAGACTCACACACATTCAGACTCACACACACATTCATAGAAGCACACACATTTAGACACACACACACATCATAGACTCACACAGATTCAGACTCACACACATCATAGACTCACACACATTCAGACTCACACACACATTCATAGACTCACACACATTCAGACTCACACACATCATAGACTCACACATTCAGACTCACACACATCATAGACTCACACACATCATAGACTCACACACATTCAGACACACACACATTCAGACTCACACACATCATAGACTCACACACATTCAGACACACACACATTCAGACTCACACACATTCAGACTCACACACATTCAGACACACACACATTCAGACTCACACACATTCAGACACACACACATTCAGACTCACACACATTCAGACTCACACACATCATAGACTCACACACATTCAGACACACACACATTCAGACTCACACACATTCAGACTCACACACATCATAGACGCACACACTCACACATCATAGACTCACACACATTCAGACTCACACAGATTCAGACTCACACAGATTCAGACTCACACACATCATAGACTCACACACATTCAGACTCACACACATTCAGACTCACACACATCATAGACGCACACACACACATCATAGACTCACACACATTCAGACACACACACATTCAGACTCACACACATTCAGACTCACACATCATAGACTCACACACATTCAGACTCACACACACATCATAGACTCACACACATTCAGACACACACACATTCAGACTCACACACATTCAGACTCACACATTCAAACTCACACACATTCAGACTCACACACATTCATAGACTCACACACATTCAGACACACACACATCATAGACTCACACACATTCAGACTCACACACATCGTAGACTCACACACATCATAGACTCACACACATCATAGACTCACACACATTCAGACACACACACACATCATAGACTCACACACATCATAGACACACACACATTCAGACTCACACACATTCAGACTCACACACATTAACACTTGTACACACACATCATAGACTCACACACATTCTGACTCACACACACATCATAGACTCACACATATTCAGACTCACACACATTCAGACAGACTCACACACATTCAGACACACACACACATTCAGACTCACACATTCAGACTAACACACATTCATAGACACACACATTCAGACAGACTCACACACATTCAGACAAACACACACATTCAGACTCACACACATTCAGACTCACACACATTCATAGACTCACACACATCATAGACTCACACACATTCAGACTCACACACATTATAGACTCACACACATTCAGACTCACACACATTCATAGACTCACACACATTCAGACTCACACACATTCAGACAGACTCACACACATTCAGACACACACACACACATTCAGACAGACTCACACACACGTTCAGACACACACATACATTCAGACAGGCTCACACACATTCAGACTCACACACACATTCGTAGACTCACACACACATTCATAGACTCACACACATTCAGACTCACACACACATTCATAGACTCACACACATTCAGACTCACACACATCATAGACTCACACACATTCAGACTCACACACACATTCATAGACTCACACACATTTAGACACACACACACATCATAGACTCACACAGATTCAGACTCACACACATCATAGACTCACACACATTCAGACTCACACACACATTCATAGACTCACACACATTCAGACTCACACACATCATAGACTCACACACATTCAGACTCACACACACATTCATAGACTCACACACATTTAGACACACGCACACACATCATAGACTCACACACATTCAGACTCACACACATCATAGACTCACACACATTCAGACTCACACACACATTCATAGACTCACACACATTCAGACTCACACACATCATAGACGCACACACACACACATCATAGACTCACACACATTCAGACTCACACAGATTCAGACTCACACAGATTCAGACTCACACACATCATAGACTCACACAAATTCAGACTCACACACATTCAGACTCACACACATTCAGACTCACACACATCATAGACGCACACACACACATCATAGACTCACACACATTCAGACACACACACATTCAGACTCACACACATTCAGACTCACACATCATAGACTCACACACATTCAGACTCACACACACATCATAGACTCACACACATTCAGACACACACACATTCAGACTCACACACATTCAGACTCACACACATTCAGACTCACACACATTCAGACTCACACACATTCAGACTCACACACATTCATAGACTCACACACATTCAGACACACACACATCATAGACTCACACACATTCAGACTCACACACATCGTAGACTCACACACATCATAGACTCACACACATTCAGACTCACACACATTCAGACTCACACACATCATAGACTCACACACATCCAGACACACACACATTCAGACTCACATACATTCAGACTCACACACATTCAGACACACACACATTCAGACTCACACACATTCAGACTCACACACATCATAGACTCACACACATTCAGACACACACACATTCAGACTCACACACATTCAGACTCACACACATCATAGACTCACACACATCATAGACTCACACACATTCAGACTCACACACATTCAGACTCACCCACATCATAGACTCACACACATTCAGACACACACACATTCAGACTCACACACATTCATAGACTCACACACATTCAGACTCACACACATTCAGACTCACCCACATCATAGACTCACACACATTCAGACACACACACATTCAGACTCACACACATTCATAGACACACACACATTCAGACTCACACACATTCAGACAGACTCACACACATTCAGACACACACACACACATTCAGACAGACTCACACACACGTTCAGACACACACATACATTCAGACAGGCTCACACACATTCAGACTCACACACACATTCGTAGACTCACACACACATTCATAGACTCACACACATTCAGACTCACACACACATTCATAGACTCACACACATTCAGACTCACACACATCATAGACTCACACACATTCAGACTCACACACACATTCATAGACTCACACACATTTAGACACACACACACATCATAGACTCACACAGATTCAGACTCACACACATCATAGACTCACACACATTCAGACTCACACACACATTCATAGACTCACACACATTCAGACTCACACACATCATAGACTCACACACATTCAGACTCACACACACATTCATAGACTCACACACATTTAGACACACGCACACACATCATAGACTCACACACATTCAGACTCACACACATCATAGACTCACACACATTCAGACTCACACACACATTCATAGACTCACACACATTCAGACTCACACACATCATAGACGCACACACACACACATCATAGACTCACACACATTCAGACTCACACAGATTCAGACTCACACAGATTCAGACTCACACACATCATAGACTCACACAAATTCAGACTCACACACATTCAGACTCACACACATTCAGACTCACACACATCATAGACGCACACACACACATCATAGACTCACACACATTCAGACACACACACATTCAGACTCACACACATTCAGACTCACACATCATAGACTCACACACATTCAGACTCACACACACATCATAGACTCACACACATTCAGACACACACACATTCAGACTCACACACATTCAGACTCACACACATTCAGACTCACACACATTCAGACTCACACACATTCAGACTCACACACATTCATAGACTCACACACATTCAGACACACACACATCATAGACTCACACACATTCAGACTCACACACATCGTAGACTCACACACATCATAGACTCACACACATTCAGACTCACACACATTCAGACTCACACACATCATAGACTCACACACATCCAGACACACACACATTCAGACTCACATACATTCAGACTCACACACATTCAGACACACACACATTCAGACTCACACACATTCAGACTCACACACATCATAGACTCACACACATTCAGACACACACACATTCAGACTCACACACATTCAGACTCACACACATCATAGACTCACACACATCATAGACTCACACACATTCAGACACACAGACATTCAGACTCACACACATTCAGACTCACACACATTCAGACACACACACATTCAGACTCACACACATTCAGACACACACACATTCAGACTCACACACATTCAGACACACACACATTCAGACTCACACACATTCAGACTCACACACATCATAGACTCACACACATTCAGACACACACACACACATTCAGACAGACTCACACACACGTTCAGACGCACACACACATTCAGACAGGCTCACACACATTCAGACTCACACACACATTCGTAGACTCACACACACATTCATAGACTCACACACATTCAGACTCACACACACATTCATAGACTCACACAGATTCAGACTCACACACATCATAGACTCACACACATTCAGACTCACACACACATTCATAGACTCACACACATTCAGACTCACACACATCATAGACTCACACATTCAGACTCACACACATCATAGACTCACACACATCATAGACTCACACACATCATAGACTCACACACATTCAGACACACACACATTCAGACTCACCCACATCATAGACTCACACACATTCAGACACACACACATTCAGACTCACACACATTCAGACTCACACACATTCAGACACACACACATTCAGACTCACACACATTCAGACACACACACATTCAGACTCACACACATTCAGACTCACACACATCATAGACTCACACACATTCAGACACACACACATTCAGACTCACACACATTCAGACTCACACACATCATAGACGCACACACACACACATCATAGACTCACACACATTCAGACTCACACAGATTCAGACTCACACAAAACATAGACTCACACACATTCAGACTCACACACATTCAGACTCACACACATTCAGACTCACACACATCATAGACGCACACACACACATCATAGACTCACACACATTCAGACACACACACATACATACTCACACACATTCAGACTCACACATCATAGACTCACACAATTAGACTCACACACACATCATAGACTCACACACATTCAGACACACACACATTCAGACTCACACACATTCAGACTCACACATTCAAACTCACACACATTCAGACTCACACACATTCATAGCCTCACACACATTCAGACACACACACATCATAGACTCACACACATTCAGACTCACACACATCTTAGACTCACACACATCATAGACTCACACACATCATAGACTCACACACATCATAGACTCACACACATTCAGACACACACACACATCATAGACTCACACACATCATAGACACACACACATTCAGACTCACACACATTCAGACTCACACACATTAACACTTGTACACACACATCATAGACTCACACACATTCTGACTCACACACACATCATAGACTCACACATATTCAGACTCACACACATTCAGACAGACTCACACACATTCAGACACACACACACATTCAGACTCACACACATTCAGACTAACACACATTCATAGACACACACATTCAGACAGACTCACACACATTCAGACAAACACACACATTCAGACTCACACGCATTCAGACTCACACACATTCAGACTCACACACATTCATAGACTCACACACATCATAGACTCACACACATTCAGACTCACACACATTATAGACTCACACACATTCAGACTCACACACATTCATAGACTCACACACATTCAGACTCACACACATTCAGACAGACTCACACACATTCAGACACACACACACACATTCAGACAGACTCACACACACGTTCAGACACACACACACATTCAGACAGGCTCACACACATTCAGACTCACACACACATTCGTAGACTCACACACACATTCATAGACTCACACACATTCAGACTCACACACACATTCATAGACTCACACACATTCAGACTCACACACATCATAGACTCACACACATTCAGACTCACACACACATTCATAGACACACACATTTAGACACACACACACATCATAGACTCACACAGATTCAGACTCACACACATCATAGACTCACACACATTCAGACTCACACACACATTCATAGACTCACACACATTCAGACTCACACACATCATAGACTCACACACATTCAGACTCACACACACATTCATAGACTCACACACATTTAGACACACGCACACACATCATAGACTCACACACATTCAGACTCACACACATCATAGACTCACACACATTCAGACACACACACACGTTCAGACAGACGCATACACATTCAGACAAACTCACACGCATTCAGACAGACACACACATTCAGATAGACTCACACACATTCAGACAGACCCACACACATTCAGGCAGACTCAAACACACTCAGACAGACTCACACACATTCAAACACACACTCATCCAGACAGACACACTCATTCAGACAGACACACACTCATTCAGACAGACACACACTCATTCAGACAGACACACACTCATTCAGACAGACACACACACGTTCAGACAGACTCACACACGTTCAGACAGACTCACACGTTCAGACAGACTCACACGTTCAGACAGACTCACACATATTCAAACACACACTCATTCAGACAGACACACACAGACGGATACAGATACACACACACAGATACATACACATATACACACACACAGATATATACACACACAGATACAATATACACACACACAGATACACACACACATACACAGATGCACAGATATACACACACATACATACACACTGATACATGCACACATACAGAAATACACACAGATGCACACACACAGACTGATAAACACACACACAGATACACAGGCACACACACAGACACACACACATATCCACTGTGTGTGATACAGATCTGGCACACACGCCTCTATATTCACTGACCAGCAGAAACTATGGCAGTCATTGCAGAGATCTTGGCCTGCCGTGGATCCCCGCTGCCGAGCGCCATTCCCACACGGACCCCAGCTGCCATTCCGATCCCAACGTGAGTCTGGAAATGGGAAAACGGCACTTTAAAAAAAAAATGCTGGTAGAGTCTGCAGTCTGGACAGTGTGTGGCGATGGTGTTCCCATGCGGCCGATGCCCTTGTCCTGCTAGGTGGCATGTAGCGAGTTGGGTGCTGGGATGCGAGTGTAGGCGTTAGGTGTTAATCGTGTCCCATGGGGGGTGTGGAGGGTGTGGGGTTGGTGCGTGGGTCAGAGAGCATAGTGAACCTGCAGGGTAAAACTTACCATATATAAAACTGTCAACACTTGGAAAATAATAGACTGAGCCCCAAGCTCAACTTGACTGATTAGACCTGGAAGAGAAAGAGGAAAATCAGATTTGTCATTAAAATGCACAACACAGCCCAGCCTGGGCAAGGTCACATCGAACGCAGGCCGAAACAGGCACTGTCAATTCTTTAACCAAAGAGAAAATGCTGGAAAATCTCAGCAGCTTTGACAAAGAGTCATCGGACTTGAAACATTCGCTCTTTCCTCTCCCTCGAGATGCTGCCCGGCCTCCTGAGATTTTCCAGCATTTTCTCTTTCGTTTCAGATTCCCGCATCCGCAGTATTTTGCTTTTGCCCACTGTCAATGCTTTTCCATTCCGACCATCCTGCCTGGATTCAGCCTACAATTACTTACCCGCCAGGAAGGATCCCATTTCATAGGCCCATAACTCGATGCAAAACATGAGCATGCTGGGGATAGCCAGTCGCAAGAATGGTCCCCATTCCTGTAGGCAGTCCATTGTCCATCCTGGGCCAAGACAACCAAAAAGCTCCATTAGGGCAGCCGTCGAAAGCTCTACAAGTTCCCACTGTTCCCTCCAGAGGCAACCGGCCCACTGCTGGCTGGACCGGCCCCGCCCACCTTCCAGCACGCGCCAATACCTCCTTTACCGGCTTCCTGCCTCGTCCCCCAACTCCCTTTCACCCAGTGCTCGTTGTCCGACACATTGGCTCCCGGTGACCCCTTGCGGCAGGTTCCCTGGCAGGGGGGGGGGGGGGGGCGGGGGGGGGGGGGGCGCGGCAGGGCAGGGGGGGGGGCTGCTGGGGGGGGGGTGGAGTGACAAGCCACGTAAAACGCCATAGTCGGCGGCGGGAGCAGAGGATCCTGCGGGGGGGGGGGGGGGGGGGGGGGGGGGATAATCCAACCCACAAAAGAGTCTTCAAAACTCTTCATTTCCTCGTCGACCTCACCCGCTCCCTCCTGCAAGCATAAGAGGAAGACAGCCCAGAAGGACGTCATTCGGCCCATCGAGTCTGTGCCCTCTCTTTCAAAGAGCGATTCATTTAGTCCCACTCCACCACCCCTCTTCCCCTTACCCCCACTCTTTTTCGGCATCTCCGCAATTTGTTCTCTCTACAATTATTTATCCAGTTTCCTTCTGAAGACAATCACTGAGTCCGTTTCCACCCCCCCCCCCCCCCCCTCCGCCCCCGCCCGGCAGTGCCTTCCAAATTTTAACCATTTATCAGAACAAGCAGTTTTCCCCCCATGTCGCCCCTGGGTTCTTTGGCCAATCACCTCCAATTGGTTTCCTCTGGGCATCGACCCTTCGGCCATTGGGAACAGTTTCTCTTTATTTACTCAATCGAAATCCTTCACCGTTTTGAAACGGCTCGATCGAATACCCCCCTTAGCCTCTAAGGAGAACCCATTGCTTTCCAGAACAAGCTGGCATTACCTCCCCATGTTTGAAGGTGCAGTTTTCTCCATCTAATGTAAGTGAAGAGGATAATGTTCTGGCTGTATTGTGAAATCACGTTGGCCCAGGCAGAGCCTCTGAAACAAAAAGAATGAACGCGTTAATCATCGAGGATAGGAGCAGGGATGTGTTGCTGCAATTATACAGGGCCTTGGTGAGGCCACACCTGGAATAGTGTGCGCAGTTTTGGTCTCCTTCTTTGAGGAAGGATGTTCTTGCTCTCGAGGGAGTGCAGCGAAGGTTCACCAGACTGATTCCAGGGATGGCGGGACTGTCGTATGAGGAGAGATTGACTAGGTTGGGATTGTTCTCGCTGGAGTTCAGAAGAATGAGGGGGGGGGGATCTCATAGAGATTTATAAAATTCTAACGGGACTAGACAGGGGAGATGCGGGGAAGATGTTACCAACGATGGGTGTGTCCAGAACCAGGGGTCACAGTCTGAGGATTCAGGGTAAACCATTTCGGACAGAGATGAGGAGACATTTCTTCACCCAAAGAGTGGTGAGCCTGTGGAATTCATTACCACAGGAAGTAGTTGTTGCTAAAACATTGAATATATTCAAGAGGCGGCTGGATATAGCACTTGGGGAGACTGGGATCAAAGGCAATGGGGAGAAAGCAGGATTAGGCTATTGAGTTGGATGATCAGCCATGATGGTGATGAATGGTGGAGCAGGCTCAAAGGGCCAAAAGGCCTCCTCCTGCTCCTATCTCCTATGTATCTATGTATCATCAAATCACATCGTGGCATCAGCAAGGCTTCCAGCCAGTAAAGACCCAACCAGATATCCAATCTGCTGCTCACGTGTAATTGCTGAGTGAGGGTGGGGCACCGTGAGGCAGACATGTTGGACAACCAACGGTGAGCGAATAGGGGTGGGTCACCATGAGGCGGACATGTGAGCGACCAATAGAGAGTGTGGGGCGGGTGGGGCACTGAGAGGTAGACGTGCAGCGCGACCAATGGCTGGAGGTCATGGGATTAAACCTTCAGAACACATCTCATCAGAGTTGGCAAGTTGACGCTTTGAGTCAAATTCATGGCGTGAATCGGAAAATTGGGTCCAAAATCAGAAAGTGTCCGATGAGGGTCATCAGTCTGCAATGTGAGCTTTGTGGGCGCGATTTAACCATCCCGTCGCGCCTGATTTGCCAGGGTGCTCGGGTGGCACTGCCAGGTTGTCTGGGGCACTGGCAGAGTGCCAGGCTGGCAGTGCCAAGGTGCCCAGGTGCCAGGTTGCCCGTGTTGGGCCTTGCCCATAAGAGGTGGGGTGAGTGTGGACGTCAGGACCCGGAAGAGGTAAGTTGGGCGCAAAGGGGGAGTCAGGAGACCACGGTGGGGTCGCTGAGCGGGGGGGGGGGGGGCGCTGAAAGATCGTGGCTGCCTTTAAAAATGGGGCCCCAAAACATGAGGTGAGGTGAGTGCGGCCTCGACGGGACGTTCCCCGTCAAACAAAACGGCAAAGTGCCTTTAAATAGCGGGGTCTTTCCTGGCCCTGCGGGCGCTCAATGCCTCCGAAACCGGACTCGCTTTTCTCCCGGTTGAATTGCGCCCCGTTTCTTTCCCCGCAGGCGCTGCCTGGGCCTAATGAGCATTCCCAGCCCTGTCCAATCAAACGGGTCTTGTGATCTGTGCCATGACATCACAGGAGCCATGGTGGCGAATGCCTGTCTTTGCCGAACGTGTGTAAAAAGAAGCCGTTACTCACGCCACGCCCAGTTTCAGCACCATCAGAAAGAGGTAGTTTACTAATGCACTCAGGACGTTCGCCACCAGTCCTGTGAACACCTGCGGCAGAGTTATACCCTGTATGCGGGGCGTAAAACACAGAGCTGTCTGCAGGCAGTCGAAGAAAACCAGCACCCACCGCACGGACTTCTGCAATAATTAGACACCCTCCCCAAAACAGTTTGAGGTCTCCGCTCTCCTGTCTCACCGACCAACGGGGACTGTGTAACTGCTGCCTCTCCCGGAGAGTGGCACCTCCATCACCCACAGCAAGAGTGAAAGAGAGAGAGAGAAAGTAAGAGAATATAAGGAGGAGTGAATAAAAGAAAGATGGGAAAGAAATTAACTCACCTCCTGACAGCGCACCCCCCCCCCCCCCCCCCCCCCCCCAACCCCCAAAAAAGCCTGTCCACCACCCACAAGGCACAAGTCAGGAGTGCAATGGAATACTCTCCACTTGCCTGGATGAGTGCAGCTCCAACAACACCCAAGAAGCTCGACACCAGGGCGGCACAGTAGTTAGCACTGCGACTACGGCGCTGAGGACCCGGGTTCGAATCCCGGCTCTGGGTCACTGTCCGTGTGGAGTTTGCACATTCTCCCCCGTGTCTGCGGGGATTTCATTCTCCCCGTGTGGGAAGGTGAAGCAAGGTCCCCCTTCCGTCGTGTATGGAGGGGACTGGAAGTGGAGCGGCGGAAAAAGATGCTTTGGAGCAGCGGCAGAAACGAGGGGGAAAAAACAAGATGGCGGAGGGCGGAGATCGAGCAGCATGGGGGCCGGACCAGCAGGAGTTTCTCAGGCGCTGCGTGGAGCAGCTTAAAAAGGAGGTGCTGGCGCCAATGCTGTTGGCGATCGAGGGGCGGAAGGCGACCCAGAAGGCCCAGGCGGTAGAGCTCCGAGAGGTGAGGGACAAAACCAACGAGAACGAGGACGAGATCTTGGGCCTGGCGGTGAAGATGGAGGCGCACGAGGCGCTGCACAAGCGGTGGGCTGAGAGAATCGAGGTCCTGGAGAACAGGTCGCGGAGGAAGAATCTCCGGATTCTGGGTCTCCCCGAAGGAGTGGAGGGGGCTGATGCCGGGGCGTATGTGAGCACGATGCTCCACTCGCTGATGGGTGCGGGAGCCTTCCCGAGCCCCCTGGAGCTAGAAGGGGCTCACCGGGTCCTGGCGAGGAGACCCAAGGCTGATGAGCCGCCAAGGGCGATAGTGGCGAGGTTCCATCGTTTCGCGGACAGAGAGAGTGTCCTGAGATGGGCCAAGAAGGAGCGGAGCAGTAGATGGGAGAATGCGGTGATCCGAGTCTACCAGGGCTGGAGCGCGGAGGTGGCAAAGAGGACAGCTGGCTTCAACCGGGCCAAGGCGGTGCTGCATAAAAAAAGGGTGAGATTCGGAATGCTGCAGCCAGCGCGCCTGTGGGTCACGTATCAGGACCGACACCACTATTTCAAAACGCCAGAAGAGGCTTGGACCTTTATCCAAACGGAAAAGAGGGCCCGCGTGTTTGCACACTTAAAGTGACTGAAGGCAGACGTGGCCATGCTTCAGGAGACACATCTGAAGGTGGCAGATCAGGTCAGGTTAAGGAAGGGATGGGTGGGAGAGGTGTTCCATTCAGGGCTGGATGCGAAGAATAGAGGGGTGGCAATACTGGTGGGAAAGCGGGTGTCGTCGTTTGAGGCCAAGAACATAGTAGCGGGCAATGGAGGCCGATACGTGATGGTGAGCGGTAGGTTGCAGGGGACGGAGGTGGTACTGGTGAATGCATGCACCCCGAATTGGGACGATGCTGGATTCATGAAACGTATGTTGGGGCGTATTCCGGACTTGGAGGTAGGAAGCTTGATAATGGGTGGGGATTTCAACACGGTGTTGGACCCAGCACTGGATCGCTCCAGATATAGGACCGGAAAGAGGCCGTCTGCGGCCAAGGTGCTCAGGGGGTTTACAGATCAGATGGGGGGAGTAGATCCGTGGAGATTTGCCAGGCCTTTGGCCAGAGAATTTTCTTTTTTCTCCCATGTACACAAGGCCTATTCCCGGATAAAAAATTTTATTCTGGCCAGGGCATTGATCCCGAAAGTGGAGGGAACGGAGTATTCGGCCATAGCCATTTCAGACCACGCCCCGCACTGGGTGGAACTAGAACTGGGGGAGGAGAGAGACCAACGCCCGCTGTGGCGGTTGGATGTGGGACTGCTGGCAGACGAGGAAGTGTGCGGGGGTGCATCGAAAGGTATCTGGAGGCCAACGACAACGGGGAGGTGCAGGTGGGGGTAGTATGGGAGGCGCTGAAGGCGGTGGTCAGGGGAGAGTTAATCTCCATTAGGGCTCATAGGGAGAAGAGAGAGGGCAGGGAAAGGGAGAGGTTAGTGGGGGAGATTTTAAGAGTGGACAGGAGATATGCAGAGGCTCCGGATGAGGGACTACTCAGGGAGAGGCGAAGTCTCCAGACGGAGTTTGACCTGTTGACCACAGGAAAGGCAGAGGCACAGTGGAGGAAGGTACAGGGGGCGATGTATGAATATGGGGAGAAGGCGAGCCGGATGCTGGCACATCAGCTCCGTAAGAGGATGGCAGCGAGGGAAATAGGTGGAGTCAAAGATGGCAGGGGAACTACGGTGCAGAGTGCAGGGAAAATGAATGAGGCATTCAAGGCCTTCTACGAGGTGCTGTATAGGTCCCAGCCCCCAGGGGGAAAAGAGGGGATGCGGCGATTCTTGGACCCACTGAGGTTCCCAAGGGTGGAGGAGCAGGAGGTGGCTGGGTTGGGGGCACCAATTCGGGTGGAAGGGCTGGTTAAAGGACTGGGGAGCATGCAGGCAGGGAAGGCCCGGGGCCGGATGGGTTCCCGGTGGAGTTTTATAGGAAGTACGTAGACCTGTTAGCCCCGTTGCTGGTAAGGACTTTCAATGAGGCAAGGGAGGGGGGGACCCTGCCCCCGACAATGTCGGAGGCGACGATCTCTTTGATCCTGAAGCGTGATAAGGACCCACTGCAATGCGGGTCGTATCGGCCGATCTCACTCCTCAACGTAGATGCTAAGTTGCTGGCAAAAGTGTTGGCTACAAGGATTGAGGACTGTGTCCCGGGGGTGATTCACGAGGACCAGACGGGATTTGTAAAGGGCAGGCAGCTAAATACCAATGTGCGGAGGCTCCTAAATGTGATAATGATGCCATCGGTGGAGGGAGAGGCGGAGATAGTGGCAGCTATGGACGCGGAGAAGGCCTTCGATCGGGTAGAGTGGGAGTATCTCTGGGAAGTGTTGCGGAGGTTTGGGTTCAGGGGAGGCTTTATCAGTTGGGTTAAGCTCCTCTATAGAGCCCCGGTGGTGAGTGTGGTTACGAATCGGCGGAGGTCGGAGTATTTCCGGCTGTATCGAGGGACGAGGCAGGGGTGCCCCCTGTCCCCTCTGCTGTTCGCATTAGCAATTGAACATTTGGCCATGGCATTAAGGGAGTCCAAGAAATGGAGGGGGGTGGTTCGAGGGGGAGAGGAGCATCGAGTGTCGCTGTACGCAGACGACCTGTTGCTGTATGTGGCGGACCCAGTGGAGGGGATGGTGGAGGTCATGCAGATCCTAAGGGAGTTTGGGGACTTCTCGGGCTACAAGCTCAATGTAGGGAAGAGTGAGCTCTTTGTGGTGCATCCGGGGGATCAGGGAAGAGGGATAGACGACCTACCGTTGAGGAGGGCGGAAAGGAGCTTTCGATACTTGGGGGTCCAGGTATCTAGGAGCTGGGGGGCCCTGCACAAACTTAATTTGACGTGGCTGATGGAGCAGATGGAGGAGGACTTTAAACGATGGGACATGTTGCCACTCTCGCTAGCGGGCAGAGTACAGTCGATTAAAATGGTGGTCCTCCCGAGGTTTCTTTTTGTATTCCAATGCCTTCCAATTGTGAATACCAAGGTCTTTTTTAAGAGGGTAAGCAGGAGCATTATGGGTTTTGTGTGGGCGAGCAAGACCCCGAGGGTAAGGAGGGGGTTCCTGGAGCATAGTAGAGATAGAGGAGGGCTGGCGCTGCCGAATCTGGGTGGCTACTACTGGGCAGCCAACGTGGCGATGATCCGTAAGTGGGTGATGGAGGGAGAGGGGGCGGCATGGAAGAGGTTGGAGATGGCGTCCTGCAAAGGAACGAGCCTGGGGGCGCTGGTGACGGTACCGCTGCCGCTCTCGCCGACAAGGTTCACCACGAGTCCGGTGGTGGCGGCAACGCTAAAGATCTGGGGGCAGTGGAGACGACACGGGTGAGATGGGAGCCTCGGTGTGGTCCCCGATCAGAGATAACCATCGGTTTGTCCCAGGAAGGATGGACGGGGGGTTTCAGAGCTGGCATCGGGCAAGGATTAGAAGAATGGGGGATCTGTTCATCGATGGGACGTTTGCGAGCTTAGGGGCGCTGGAGGAGAAGTTTGGGCTACCCCCGGGAAACGATTTCAAGTACATGCAGGTGAGGGCGTTTGTGAGGCGGCAAGTGAGGGAATCTCCGCTACCCCCGGCACAGGGGGTTCAAGACAGGGTGATTTGGGGCGTATGGGTCGGAGGGCAAGGTGTCGGCGATATACCAGGAGATGAAAGAAGAGGG
Source organism: Scyliorhinus torazame (assembly GCF_047496885.1). NCBI lineage: Eukaryota > Metazoa > Chordata > Chondrichthyes > Carcharhiniformes > Scyliorhinidae > Scyliorhinus > Scyliorhinus torazame. The sequence goes on from NC_092718.1 coordinate 211,061,692, forward strand.
GGAGGCTTTGGTAGAGGAGCTGAAGGGTAAATGGGAAGAGGAGCTGGGGGAGGAGATTGAGGAGGGTCTGTGGGCTGATGCCCTAAGTAGGGTTAATTCCTCGTCCTCATGTGCCAGGCTTAGCCTGATACAATTTAAGGTTGTTCACAGAGCGCATATGACGGTGGCGAGGCTGAGTAGGTTCTTTGGGGTGGAGGACAGATGTGGGAGGTGCTCAGGAAGCCCGGCGAACCATGCCCATATGTTTTGGTCGTGCCCGGCACTGGATGGGTTCTGGAGGGGAGTTGCGAGAGCTATAACTAAGGTGGTGAAAGTCCGGGTCAAGCCAAGTTGGGGGCTAGCAATATTTGAAGTAGCGGACGAGCCGGGAGTGCAGGAGGCGAAAGAGGCCGGCATTCTGGCCTTTGCGTCCCTGGTAGCCCGACGAAGGACCTTGTCAGTGTGGAAAGATGCGAAGCCCCCCAGTGTGGAAGCCTGGATAAATGACATGGCAGGGTTTATCAAGTTGGAGAGGATAAAGTTTGCCTTGAGAGGGTCTGTGCAGGGGTTCGCCAGGCGGTGGCAACCGTTCCTCGACTATCTCGCGTTAGATGAAGTTTGGTCGACAGCAGCAGCAACCCAAGCGGGGGGGGGGGGGGGGGGGAGAGGAGGGGGGGACATCTCTTTTGGGGGGGGGAAGAAGGGGGGACGGGGAAGGTTTTTGTTTCTGGGGGGCCTCTGAGCAAGAAAATACATAAATGATCCGGAAAACTGATATGTACGGGAGGAATCCAATGTACAAAGTTCTGTCTCATATTGATTTGCCATGCTTATGTCTTGCTATGCCAGTTTTCTTTTCTTTTTGGTACGGGGGGATGGGGTTTGTTTGTATGGTTGAAATTTTTGTTTAAAAATTCTTCATAAACATATATATTTTTTTTTTAATGGACTGCAGGGGTTCAAGGTCCCTCAGTACCACCTCCTCAAGGGCAATTAGGGATGGGTAATAAAGGGTGGCTGAACCAGCGACTCTCACGTCCCCTCAAGGATTAGAAAAGAGGAAGGGGTGGGTGGGGGGGAAGAGAGTGGAGGCGCGGGGGTGAGAGAGAAAGATAACAGATGGGGAGTGAGTGGGAAAAGAGAGAAGAGAGAGAGAGAGAGAAGGGGAATGGCAGAGGAAGAGAGTGGGAGAGCAAAGGAGGAGAGAAAGAGAGGGGGGGGGAGAGAAAGTCTTGAGGGAAACAGGGGAGAGAGAGAAGGGGATAGAGGGAGGGGGAGAGAGAAAGGGGGGGAAGAATTGGGAGAGGAGGAGGAAGGAAGGGATGGGTAGAGAGATGGGGTGAGACAGATAGATCAATGAGGGGGAACAGAGGAGAGAAAAGGAAGAGGGTGTGTGCATGTGTGTGAAAGAGAGATTTAAGCTCCGTGATGTCACTACAATGAGGTTCCCCACTTGGTTCATCAGAGTTTAATATTTATATATTTTTTAAATGCATCAAAAGGCAGGAAAGGTAGAAATAAAAACTATTACTACGACCACAATCTGCCTGGGATTTACTAATATCTGGATTAGCAATACCTGATTCTGTAGATATCGAACCTGGAGCTGGTACAGGAAAACTGCCTGTGGGGATGTGAGACAGAGGGTGATTAACACACAGCAGGCAGTAAAAACACCCCTCACAACTATCACTGCCACCATCAGGGCAACAGACAGAGCCTGAGGGAATGTAAACAGAACGAAAAGAAGGAGAATGGGATGGTGGTGTGTGGGTGGGGGGATGGAAAGAGAATGGGTGAGAGAGAGAGTGTGATGAATGGTTACTGTATCCTTAACACCATGTAGGTGATGCCCCTTTAAGACCGGGTTTGGAACCCTGGGGGACTCCGCCTCCGGCTCCGCCCACCAGGGAGCCGTATATAAGGTGACGCCCTGTAGGTGGCACTCAGTACGCACACGTCTCGGTCACTGACTACTTCTCTGCTTATTAAAGCCTTCATTTACCATTCTACACTCTCGCGTCATTATTGAGGGTACTACAGAGAGAAAGCGAGAGAAGGTGAAAAAGAGGAATAGTAGAGGGGGCGTGTGGGAGGGGAGAGCAATGGTGGATTTATGGAGTGGGGCCCTGTGCCCAGCTTCATTCCGGGTCCCATCCCCAGGACCCCACTCCTGGGGGAAAGAGAGTGACAGGGAGAGTCTAAGGGGAGGGAGAGGAAGGTATGAAAGAGAGGGGGAAGAGAGAAAAGAGTGAGGAAGGAGAGCCAAGAGATGAGAGGAGAGAGGGAGGGAAGTAGTTCCGCCCTCTCAAACCCTCCCTGTCCCTCTGTCCCCCCCTCTCTCTCTACCTCTCCCTCTTCCCTTGCTTTCGCCCTCCCCTTTACTGTTCCACGCCCGCTCTCTCTCTCCTGTGCTCTCTCATTTCCCCTTCTTCCTTCCGCTCTCTCTCTTCACCATCTCTCTTTCCTTGCCTCACTCCCCCTTCTCTCTGCCCCACCCTTTGGTCCCCACTATTAGGGCGGCATGGCCTCACAGCGCCAGGGTCCCAAGTTCAATTCCGACCTCGGGTGACTGTCTGTGTGGACTTTGCACGTTCTCCCCATGTCTGCGTGGGTTTCCTCCGGGTGCTCCGGTTTCCTCCCACAGTCCAAAGATGTGCAGGTTAAGTGGATTGGCCATGATAAATTGCCCTTAGCGACCAAAAAAAAAACATTAGGAGGGGTTATTGGGTTACGGGAATAGGGTGGAAATGAGGGCTTAAGTGGGTCGGTGTAGACTCGATGGGCCGAATGGCCTCCTTCTGCACTGTATGTTCTGTGTTCCATGTTCTGTAACTGTTTGCCACTTCCATCTACATAGATGGTGAAAACAATTGGTGCAATTTGGAGCTGTTTGGAAATCGGATCAGCAACCAGGGGGTGGGTCAAATTAAAAGGCTGGCGAGTCCCTTCATTCCGTCAAAATCATTTAAACCGAACGCCGCATCTGTGCCATCTGCTGGTCAGGATTGGCACTGCAGGGAAAATTGTTTCCCGATGCGCTTTGGCTGGAGATAGAGAAAAGACCATTCAGCCCCTCAATCCATGGATAGTAGAGGTTTGATCAAACTCACTTAAAATCCTCCTGGGGGAATAGAGGGGAAAATCAGCAATACCCGCCTCACATTCTGCACTGAACGTCATCGTCCTGAACTCAAAACCTCCGATTGTCCCAGCAACAAAACTGAACGCGGTGGTAAGGGGACAGAGACCGGGTGAGGGGAGGATTTATTCGAGACTTATTGGCAATCGCCCCTACCATTGAAATTTGCAAGCAACGTAATCCCTGACGAGCACGCACCGTTAACCTTATAACACCGGGAGCAGAGGAATTAATACTCACAGGAAGAGCAGGGATGAATATCTTCACATAAAGCTGGCATAGCCTGGAAGGGAAGTTCACACATCAGCACTCAAACCCAAGAGCTGAGCGTTAGCATAATATTCCCAGGGGACCCGGAATTTGTGGAAAACACCTGTCGTTGTGTCGGTGCATCTGTCGCGCAAACATCCCAGGAAATTGCAGCACAGGTGAATTAGACCATTGATCCTCTGCTCCAGCGATTTCTTGGGACTTTGGCATTGCAGCTGCCAATACACTTGTCAAGACTATGGAACGGTTGCCCATTGTAACACAACAACAGCCCCAGCCCGCATCAATGACAACCGGAAATTTCCTCAACTTCCCCCATTTTCCATTAAGGCACTAAAAGATTTGTTTCTTGGGGGTCGATTTGCAGGGCTGAAGGAGCTGGAAGCGAGGTATGGGCGGGAACAGGGGGAAATGTTTAGACACATGCAGGTTCGAGATTTTGCCAGAAAGGAGATACAGAGCTTCCCGGTGGAGCCGACCTCCACATTGCTGGAGGAGGTGCTGACGACAGGGGGACTGGAGGAGGGGATAGTGTCGGCGGTTTACGGAGCTATTTTGGAAGAGGAGAAGGCACCACTGGAAGGGATCAAAGCAAAGTGGGAGGAAGAGTTGGGAAAGGATATGGAGGAGGGATTCTGATGTGAGGTGCTCCGGAGAGTGAACGCCTCCACCTCGTGCGCGAGGTTGGGGCTGATACAACTGAAGGTGGTATATAGAGCGCACCTCACGAGGGCGAGGATGAGCCAATTCTTTGAAGGGGTAAAAGATGTGTGTGAACATCGCAAGTCACATTCACATGTTTTGGTCCTGTCCAAAGCTGAGGAGGTTTTTCGGGTAATCTCTAAAGTGGTGCGTGTGAAACTGGACCCGGGCCCTCGGGAGGCCATATTCGGGGTGTCGGACCAGCCGGGGTTGGAAACGGGCGCGGAGGCAGATGTTGTAGCCTTCGCCTCGTTGATCGTCCGAAGGTGGATCCTGATAGGCTGGAGAGCAGCCTCTCCACCCTGTGCCCTGGCGTGGCGGGGGGACCTGCTGGAATTCTTGACTCTTGAGAAGGTTAAGTTTGAACTGAGGGGAAGGATGGAGGGGTTCTACAATTCATGGGCATTATTCATCATGCACTTTCAAGAACTGAATAACATTGAACATTAGTTGGGGCGTGTGGGTGAGAGGGTTGGGGGAGGGGGACTGTGCGTGTTAATGGTGACTATGGGTGATTCCGGATTCCTTTTTGTCATTTGTTTATGTGAATATGCGGGCTAATGTTTGGGGTTTGGTAGGAGGATGGGATCACTGTTATTGATCTGGGGATTGACATATTCGTGACTGATTATTGTTTATTGTTGGTGGGTGGAAATTTGGGAGAAGGTGTGAAAAAGGAGGAGAATAAAAATATTTCTCTTTAAAATCTTCTCCCATTTTCCTTCCCACTTACACAGATTTTTTAAAAAAGTGAAGCTGGATGTGGTTCAAGTCCCGAGTTAAAAATAATTGACTGGAGTAAAATTAAACCTCTGTCCTTTCTGGGAAGGTTTAAGCTTTAGGGCTGTGGTGAACGTATTGCTGCTACAATTCACCACTGTATTGTACTGTATTATGTTGATGCCCTTGTGGGCTCCGCCTGTGGCTCCGCCCCCTCGGGGGAGGTATATCGATCTACAGCCTGTAGGTGGCACTCAGTCGCAGGCAGGCACAGATCTAGCTTATTAAAACCATTGTTCACTTCTACTAATCGTCCCGTGTGAATTGATGGTCGCATCATTGATGGCCAAACTCCACACGCGCATGGAGAGGCAAAGGGAGACGGAGGCAAAAATTCATCCGGGTCTAATTTCTGGGCCCAAAATGGGCGGGGAAGCACCCAGGAGCCTGAGGCCTAGTCCGGAAATGGGCCTCAGGCCTCGGCTGAATAATTGCAGTGAGCTGCGTGCCCCCCCCCTGGGCCTCCATGGCAGCTTGCTATTTATTCTTCTCTCTAGACCAATGTAGTTTGATGAAGCTGCCCCTCAAGTGGTTCCAGGGCGGGCAAACGTGAGTTTGCAGCGGGCAGTCATAGTCCTTTGCCACCAGAGGCCATCCTGCTTCTTCCTCCAGGCTCCACATTCAAAAAGGTAAGTCAAACAAGGAGGACCTTTCACTTAATGGCCTCCGACGGACCACTTAAGGGACGTTGGCAAGGCGGCAGAAGGAACCAGGACATAATCAAAGGTAATGTCGTTTCTCGCCCCACACCCTGGTGATGCACAAGTCAGACTTTCATCTGTTGCCATAGCTGATTTATTTTCCTGGCACAGGTCACCAGAAGCTCAGAGCTTGAGGAGCACCACATCAAGCGTGGCTGACCGGCAGTCTCTCCTGCTCTTACCGCCTGCATCTGGCGTGTTTGCCTGTTGACACACTCAGCCTGTGTGGCTGTGTTATGACCTTGGCCATCAGGTCCTGGGGTGGGACCCGAGCCTAGAGCTTCTGGCGCGGGCGACAAGGGGGGCTACCCACTGTGCCACAACACCTCCTTCTCAAAATTCTTTTCCTTTTTTTTATAAATTTAGAGCATCCAATTCAATTTTTTCCAATTAAGGGGCCATTTAGCGTGGCCAATCCGCCTACCCTGCACATCTTTTGGGTTGTGGGGGCGAAGCCCACGCAGACACGGGGAGAATGTGCAAACTCCACACGGACAGTGACCCAGAGCCGGGATCGAACCTGGGACCTTGGCGGCGTGAGGCAGCAGTGCTAACCACTGTGTCGCCGTGCTGCCCTCTCCTTGTCAACTCTAATGGGAAATTATTTTAATTGATTGTGGGGGATCTCAGCACATCCCGAGGCACCATGAATAGTCAACGCAAGACTTCGACACATTAACTAATGACAGCTCGTCACTGTCCGTGTGGAGTTTGCACATTCTCCGCGTGTCTGCGTGGGTCTCACCCCCCACAGCCCAGAAAGATGTGCAAGGTAGGTGTGTCAGCCATGCTAAATTGCCCCTTAATTGGGAGAAAAAATTGGGTACTCTAAAATTATTTTTTTTAAACTAATGACAGCTCTCAGATCCCCTCAAGTTGTGGAAACTATGCTTTATTCTTCCGACCGAGATGCCTCCTGCGATAGGTCTTGGTTAGGGATTAGGAAAGAGTGCCTGACCTGGCTACCTCAGGGTGCTGTTTGGTACCCAAGAGGATTTTCTCCGTGTTAATGAAGAGGGCCCAGCAAGGGAAGCAGAAGATGATGAGAATGAGGGTGCCTCTTTGGAGAATGACTCCAATCCGCTTCAGGTTTTTGCTGCCGTAAGTCTGAAATGAGATTGAAATCAGTTATGGTCAGTCACACAATCAGGAGAATCCATAAAACCATCGGAAATAGGAGCAGCTACCGGGGCCATTGAGCCTGTCGAGCCGACTTCGCTATTCAGTACGCAGAGAGCAGAAGCAGTAAAATGGGGAAATAGGAATACCGGTCCGAACTGGGTTTTTTCCTTCTGGGAAAGGCCACAGCTGATTTTCACCTCACATTCCCCTTCATGTCTCATTCCCATGTCCCTCGGAATCCCTTAGAACATGTCAATCTCTGTCTTGAATAAATTCACTAACTGAGTGTCCACAGCTCTCCGGGATAGAGAATGCCAACGGTTCACAACGCTGTGGGCGGCGCGGTAGCTCAGTGGTTAGCACAGTTGCCCCACAGCTCCAGGGTCCCAGGTTCGATTCCCGGCTTGGGTCACTGTCTGTGCGGCGTCTGCACGTTCTCCCCGTGTCTGCGTGGGTTTCCTCCAGGCGCTCCGGTTTCCTCCCACAGTCCAAAGATGTGCAGGTTAGGTGGATTGGCCGCGCTAAATTCCCCTTAGTGTCCAAAAAGGTTAAGTGGGGGTTGCTGGGTTACAGGGATAGGGTGGAGGTGTGGGCTTGGGTAGGGTGCTCTTTCAAAGGGCCGGTGCAGACTCAATGGGCCGAATGGCCTCCTTCTGTACTGCAAATTCTATGATTCTATGATTCTATGATCAAAGTAAAGAAATCTTTCCTCAGCTCAACCCTGAATGGCTGCCCTTGATATTCTACGGTTGTTGACCCCCGGGGGGAAACTCCCTCTCAGTCTCTATCCTGTCAAACCCTCTGAGAATTTAATATGTTCCAAAGACAGCACATCTCACACTTCAGAACTCCTACATCTCTCCTCGCTGGACAGCTCTCTGATCCCAGAGGGTAGGAACGTGGTCATTCTGCCCAACCAGACCTCCCACAGACCATGCAATTTAAAAAGACAACTCCAGGTTCCATCCGCCTGTTTGGAGCCCTGGCCGGGTGCTTGGTCCCTGAGGTGTCAGTCTTGGCTCGGTTGGCAGCGCACTTGCCCCTGGGCCTAAGCCACGGGGCCCAGGCTGACCCTCCAGTGCCGCACCGAGATGGCGCTGCACTGGCAGAGGTGTTGCCCCTTCGCTGAGATACCGAGCACAGGTCGTGTGCAGCCGTGTGGGACACTGAAGATCTTACAGCCTGTATCTGAAAAAGAGCAAGAGATCCTCCCGGTGGCCAAGCCAATGGCCCTTCCCCAACACTCATCACTGGAAACAAACTCCAACAGGCAGGCAGTTCAGTGATGAGGAATGGACGCCATGTGTGGACCCAATGGCTTGTTTTTGTACTGCAAAGTCCAATGCGATACATAACGGACAACACGCCTCAAAAAGAATAAGGGCAATAATTATTGCCTGAAGGCGTTTATCCATTATATATTACTTATTATGTAAGTGAGGTGAAATGCAAACCCTTCACCAGGAACAATGGCCAAGAAGAGGGCACTCTCGCACTCACTTTCTCAGACACTTACGTGGGTTGGTGGTGGTGGGCGATCTCAAGTAGAAAGCATAACGTAAAGCTGGACGAAGGTTTGGGGCCCGCACCACCAAATAATGGCCATTGGCTATCAGGACAAACCAAGCTGCGATGGGTTGAGGGCACACTGCGGATTTGTGGTCTACTGCCCCGTGACCCGGTCAGTGCCGTCCCCTCATTACAGCAGGTGAGCAGGGTTAGAGTTCCACAGGTCACTGAGGGACAAAATGGGGCATCCATTTCGGAGGGGACGGACTCTGCTGCTTTCCCCCTTTCCCGCACTAATGGGCCCCTTTCTACAAATTGGTGGGCCTGGACCTCAGTGGCCTTCCCTGACGACTCAGTCCACTCCCTCCACACGTACAACCTGTTCAGCTGGCGCCCTCCACAACACTGCGTTCACAACCACCTATACCCCGAGAATTATCAAAAAAGAAGAGATCAACCAGGGAAAAGGGCAATGTTTTCCTATTTTTCTTTTCACCGTGCGTCCCATTGAGGCGACCGCAGCGACGGAGATTTACCTGTGATATCAGGGTGTCACACGCCATGGACAGACCGGTTCCCACGGCGACGCCAGTCACACTGATCACCTTAGCCACCAGTTTGGAAAGGGAGGGGGTAAACGGGGGCGGGGGGGGGGGGGGGGGGGAGAGAATATTGGAAGGAAAAAAACAAAGCATTAAAAACGGTCGCAGCAATCCATCTCCTCCCCTAAGAAATCAATGTCAGGGCAGCGACTACCTGCCCAGGCAACATGAGGGTGCCTTCCATTCCAGACTGACAACATCCCCACTCCTGCAGGCTCCGAAATATTTTACGTAGGAGATTCTTTTGCACGGGTCTGGGTTTTTGCATCGGTTAGAAATCCGAAGTATCAAAGGCAAAACACTTCAGATGCAGGTTCCCTCCAAAAGATCAGTGTCCAAAGGAGTATGCCATGAACCCGGGTCCTTCCAAGGGGCAAAACATCAGTGTCAAGACCATTGGAAACCACTGCTGCATGGTCCCAGACTGGTAGCATAATGGCTATGTTGCTGGACTGTTAATCCATAGACCTGAACTTGTTAAGCAGAAGACACCAGTTTAAACCCCACTGCGAAGCAAATGAGTGAACCAGATGGATTCTTGCAACAATTCAATAGTTCCGTGGCCACCATTTCTGAAACAAGCCTTCAATTCCCAATTTTTAATTCATTAATTGAACTTAGTTTCAGGAACAGCGACCATGCCATTATTGGGCTGGGGAAAACACTCGTCTGGCTCACTAATGTCCTCAGGGAAGGAAATCTGCCGTCCTTACCCGGTCTGGCCTACATGTGACTCCAGGCCACGCGGTGGTGTGGTTGACTCTTAACTGTCCCTCTGAAATGGCCCTAGTCATGCACTCAGTTGTATTAAAGAAGGCGATGAGGGATGGGCAATGAACATTGGTCTTGCCAACAACGTCCAGCACCCATGAATGATCAAAGAAAAATGTTGCAAATGTTGCAAATTCTCCGCCGGCGGGATGCTCCCTTTTGCCGGCGGCCCGGGGGTTTCCCGACGGCGTGGGGCTGCCCCACAATGGGAAACCCCAGTGAGCAGTCGGCGTAACGGAGAATACAGACGGCGTGCCGCACCAGAAATCTGGAGCGGCGGGACGGCAGAAGCCGCCCACTATAATCTGAAATACAAAACAGAAAATGCTGGAAACTCTCCAAGAGGCCAGGTAACCACTGTGGAGTGAGGAACAGAGTTGCCATTTCAGGTTGACGACCACCACCACACCGATCCGCTCCCCCCCCCCCCACCCACCACCATCCCCGCCACCCCCACCCCAACGTGGTGAAAGGTCATCCCCATCACTCAACATTTAAGCAAAGAGATTTTAATAGGGTAACTGGATTTCTGGATGATCCAGAAAGTGTCCTAAAGCCACTTACAAGGATTCGCTGCTTCAATGGACACCTTGTACTTACCGATGTGGCGAGTGACACAGCGCCCAATTCATATTTGCCAAGGTGTCCGCTGAACGCTGAGCTGATGAAATTAAGGCTAAAAATCATCACCTGTGACAGAATCTGTTAAAAATACACTTACGTTAAAATTAGTTGGCAGATCAAACGATAGACAAATAAAGATGGAGACCTTGCAGCTGGGGTTAGCACATTGTGTGATTAAGATAAGAAGTTGGGATATATATGGTATTATATGTGTTTGGTGCAGTAATGGTTTCAAAAGCCTGGGATAGGGCGTGTATATACCCTCTGCAGTAATATATTTTATATTCCTAGTTTAAAAGACAGACAGACTTTGTGGCTGCAAAAGGTGCGGTTGAGCTGTCATAAAAGTGAGATCATCATTCTTTCAAGCCGTGTTTATGTTTACAAGGAGAGGCCGAATGGGAATTGTTGTGATTTCTAAGGAGTAGATGATCAGAGACATTGGGCGCGATCGAACGGCCTCATTGCACCCAACTCAGTGACGTGATGAGGCTGGAGTTGCGGTATTTGTGACGCTCGGAGCACCTCATGACATCTAACAAGATCCCGCGAGGCATCACAATCTGGATCTCACCTTCGCTGGGTTTGAATGTTCACACGTGGGAGACATCGCCATGGCACCGTTTAGCACTACTCCACACAAAGGTAATGGCCTCTTGGGGGGGTCTCCCAGGCCATCAAAGGACCCCGGGTGGTCAGGCTCAGGGCAGGGTGGCAGTGCCAAGGTGCCAGGTTGTCCATGCCAGGAATCGGGCCCGGGAAGAGGTGGGTGAGGGGAGACGCAAGGAGTAATGTTGGGGCGGGGGCATCCAGAGGCCACGGTGGGATGGCTGAGGGGGTTGAGTGATCAGGGCCAAGTTCAGTGCAGGAAGTGAGGTAAGTGCAGCCTCAGCAGGCCATTTTCGATCTAGGCCGAATAAACCCTAGACTCCAGTTTGAAAGCATGTTCGTTCTCGGCCTCACAGGTTCTGAGAATCACCCCACTATTCGTGCCCATAACGGGACTCTCGGAGTTTTATTTGTTAAATCACGCCCATCGTCTCTAAACTAAAGTTTAAAAATATGTTGTGGGATTTGAGTGGAATAAAGGTGATGTAAGTAATGGGAGGAGCCAGGTCTGGAGCAGTCAGTTGTGGTTTAATTTCTGGAAGCTGTGAGCTGAACGTCACTTTTTGCAGAAGGCTGTCAGATTGAGCATTAATCTGACAGGCAGGGATCTGCAGGCGGTCTACTGAAAGGATCTCTTTCTCTCTCTTCATCCAGCCTTTTCAGAGAACTCTCTAACCTGAGAACGGCAAGTAATTCTGTCTGTGCCAGCTTTATTTAAAAGTGTTTTTTGACCTATACGTTTTGCTTGATTGGAGATAGAAAAGGGATCAACTAGAAGTTAAAGTGTTCCCTTTCATTTTATTGTTAAACATTGTTGACTGCTAATTGTAATCTATTTGCTAATTTATTTGTGTTAATAATAAAGTTTGTTTTAATACCATATATCCCTAATTGCGCTTGGAATCATTCCTGGAGCGAAGGATCCTTCCTCACAGTGTTACAAATTTTTTTTAAATTATGGGGGTCCTGTCAAATGTTGGGGTCAGATCCGGGATTGTAATAATTGATCTATGGAAAGGAATGCCTATCGTCATCCCCCAGTCTCATTTCAAGTCTGCTACTTCACCGTAAGAGCTCTAAGCAACAAAAGATATTTGGACAGACACACTGGGCGGGATTCTCTGATCCTGAGGCTAAGTGCTGACGCCATCGGAAACGGCATCACGTTTCCTGACGGCGTCAACATGGCCTCAGGATCAGCAATTCTGGCCCCTACAGGGGGCCAGTCCGGCACTGGAGGACCCATGCTGCTCCAGCTGCAGATCCCGGCGTCAACTCGGCGCCACGGGGTCCGTGCATGCGCAGTGGCTCCCTTCTCCGCGCCGGCCCCGACGCAACATGGCGTAGGGCGAAAGGGGTCGGCGCAGAAGAAAGGAGGCCCCCAGCCAGAGAGGCCAGCCCGACGATCGGTGGGCCTCGATCGCGTTCCAGGCCACTGCGGAGGCCTCCCCCAGGGCCGGACCACCGCTTCCCCACCCCCCGGACCCTTCAACGCCGAGGTCCCATTGGGTAAGACCAGGTTGGAATGGTGCCGGCGTGATTTGGGTTTTTTGTTACGGCTGCTTGGCCCATCTTGGGCCGAGAATCGCCGGGGGGCCACATAGAGCGGCCTCCGGCCGGCGCCACGCCAACCATGCTGGCGCCGATTCTCCGCTCTGTGAAGAATCGCACCCCGGCGCGGGGCAGCGTGGCGCGATTCGCGCCGGTCGCAGCAATTGTCCAACCCGGCCCCGGGGGTCAGAGAAACCCACTCCTATCCCTGAACTGTTACACTGCCCCATTCAGTGAACTGTTACACTGCCCCATTCAGTGAACTGTTACACTGCCCCATTCAGTGAACTGTTACACTGCCCCATTCAGTGAACTGTTACACTGCCCCATTCAGTGAACTGTTACACTGCCCCATTCAGTGAACTGTTACACTTCCCCATTCAGTGAACTGTTACTCTCCCCATTCATTGAACTGTTACACTGCCCCATTCAGTGAACTGTTACTCTCCCCATTCATTGAACTGTTACACTGCCCCATTCATTGAACTGTTACACTGCCCCATTCATTGAACTGTTACTCTCCCCATTCAGTGAACTGTTACACTGCCCCATTCATTGAACTGTTACTCTCCCCATTCATTGAACTGTTACACTGCCCCATTCATTGAACTGTTACTCTCCCCATTCATTGAACTGTTACACTGCCCCATTCATTGAACTGGAACTCTTCCCATTCATTGAACTGTTACTCTCCCCATTCATTGAACTGTTACACTGCCCCATTCAGTGAACTGTTACACTGCCCCATTCAGTGAACTGTTACACTTCCCCATTCAGTGAACTGTTACTCTCCCCATTCATTGAACTGTTACACTGCCCCATTCAGTGAACTGTTACTCTCCCCATTCATTGAACTGTTACACTGCCCCATTCATTGAACTGTTACACTGCCCCATTCATTGAACTGTTACTCTCCCCATTCAGTGAACTGTTACACTGCCCCATTCATTGAACTGTTACTCTCCCCATTCATTGAACTGTTACACTGCCCCATTCATTGAACTGTTACTCTCCCCATTCATTGAACTGTTACTCTCCCCATTCAGTGAACTGTTACACTGCCCCATTCATTGAACTGTTACTCTCCCCATTCATTGAACTGTTACTCTCCCCATTCAGTGAACTGTTACACTGCCCCATTCATTGAACTGTTACACTGCCCCATTCATTGAACTGTTACTCTCCCCATTCATTGAACTGTTACACTGCCCCATTCATTGAACTGTTACTCTCCCCATTCATTGAACTGTTACTCTCCCCATTCATTGAACTGTTACTCTCCCCATTCAGTGAACTGTTACACTGCCCCATTCATTGAACTGTTACTCTCCCCATTCATTGAACTGTTACTCTCCCCATTCAGTGAACTGTTACACTGCCCCATTCATTGAACTGTTACACTGCCCCATTCATTGAACTGTTACTCTCCCCATTCATTGAACTGTTACACTGCCCCATTCATTGAACTGTTACTCTCCCCATTCATTGAACTGTTACTCTCCCCATTCAGTGAACTGTTACACTGCCCCATTCATTGAACTGTTACACTCCCCATGCATTGGACTGTTACTCTCTCCATTCATTGAACTGTTCCTCTCCCCATTCAGTGAACTGTTACTCTCCCCATTCAGTGAACTGTTACACTGCCCCATTCATTGAACTGTTACACTGCCCCATTCATTGAACTGTTACTCTCCCCATTCATTGAACTGTTACACTGCCCCATTCATTGAACTGTTACTTTCCCCATTCAGTGAACTGTTACTCTCCCCATTCAGTGAACTGTTCCTCTCCCCATTCAGTGAACTGTTACTTTCCCCATTCACTGAACTGTTACTCTCCCCATTCATTGAACTGTTATTCTCCCCATTCACTGAAATGTTACTCTCCCCATTCATTGAACTGTTACACTGCCCCATTCACTGAACTGTTACTCTACCCCATTCATTGAACTGTTATTCTCCCCATTCACTGAAATGTTACTCTCCCCATTCACTGAACTGTTACTCTCCCCATTCACTGAACTGTTACACTGCCCCATTCAGTGAACTGTTACTCTACCCATGCATTGTATTGTTACTCTCCCCATTCACTGAACTGTTACTCTCCCCATTCATTGAACTGTTACTCTCCCCATTCAGTGAACTGTTACTCTCCCCATGCATTGGACTGTTACTCTCTCCATTCATTGAACTGTTCCTCTCCCCATTCAGTGAACTGTTACTCTCCCCATTCATTGAACTATTACTCTCCCAATTCACTGAACTGTTACTCTACCCCATTCATTGAACTGTTATTCTCCCCATTCACTGAAATGTTACTCTCCCCATTCACTGAACTGTTACTCTACCCCAGTCGCTGAACTGTTATTCTCCCCATTCACTGAACTGTTACACTGCCCCATTCAGTGAACTGTTACTCTCCCCATTCATTGAACTGTTACACTGCCCCATTCAGTGAACTGTTACTCTCCCCATGCATTGGACTGTTACTCTCTCCATTCATTGAACTGTTCCTCTCCCCATTCAGTGAACTGTTACTCTCCCCATTCATTGAACTGTTACTCTCTCCATTCACTGAACTGTTACTCTCCCCATTCATTGAACTGTTACACTGCCCCATTCATTGAACTGTTACTCTACCCCAGTCGCTGAACTGTTACACTGCCCCATTCATGGAACTGTTACTCTACCCCATTCACTGAATAGTTACTCTCCCCATTCATGGAACTGTTACTCTCCCCATTCACTGAACTGTTGTTCTCTCCATTCATTGTATTGTTACTCTCTCCCTTCATTGAATTGTTACTCCATTCATTTAACTGTTACTCTCCCCCATTCATTGAACTGTTACTCTCTCCATTCATTGTATTGTTACTCTCCCCATTCATTGAACTGTTACTCTCCCCATTCATTGAACTGTTACTCTCCCCATTCATTGAACTGTTACACTGCCCCATTCATTGAACTGTTACTCTCCCCATTCATTGAACTGTTACTCTATCCATTCATTGAACTGTTACTCTCCCCATTCATTGAACTGTTACACTGCCCCATTCATTGAACTGTTACTCTCCCCATTCATTGGACTGTTACTCTCCCCATTCATTGAACTGTTACTCTCCCCCATTCATTGAACTGTTACTCTCTCCATTCATTGTATTGTTACTCTCCCCATTCATTGAACTGTTACACTGCCCCATTCATTGAACTGTTACTCTCCCCATTCATTGAACTGTTACTCTCCCCATTCATTGAACTGTTACACTGCCCCATTCATTGAACTGTTACTCTCCCCATTCATTGAACTGTTACTCTCCCCGTTCATTGAACTGTTAAACTGTCCCATTCATTAACTTTTACTCTCCCCATTCATTGAACTGTTACACTGCCCCATTCATTGAACTGTTACTCTCCCCTTTTATTGAACTGTTACACTGCCCCATTCATTGAACTGTTACTCTCCCCATTCATTGAACTGTTACTCTCTCCATTCATTGAACTGTTACTCTCCCCATTCATTGAACTGCTACTCTCCCCAGTCATTGAACTGCTACTCTCCCCAGTCATTGAACTATTACTCTCCCCATTCATTGAACTGTTATTCTCCCCATTCATTGAATTATTACTCCCCCCATTCATTGAACTTTTACTCTCCCCATTCATTGAACTGTTACACTTCCCCATTCATTGAACTGGAACTCTTCCCATTCATTGAACTGTTACACTGCCCCATTCATTGAACTGTTACTCTCCCCATTCATTGAACTGTTACTCTCCCCATTCGTTGAACTGTTACTCTCTCCATTCATTGACTGTTACTCTCTCCATTCATTGAACTGTTACACTGCCCCATTCATTGAACTGTTACTCTCTCCATTCATTGAACTGTTACACTGCCCCATTCATTGAACTGTTACTCTCTCCATTCATTGAACTGCCCCATCACCTCTTTCCCTATTTCTACCAGGTACTCCAGCCCTGCAATCTTAGCAGAATCTGTGCCCCTCTAACTCTGATCTCTTGTTCATCCTCGACTTCCTTTGCCCCCTCACTGGCTGTCTCGCCTTCAGTCATTTAGTCCAGGGCTCCAAAATGTTTTTTTTTCTGAGGCTCTGTACCCCTCTCTCCTCCTCGAAAACCCTTCCTAAAATCTGCACCTTTGACCAACCCTTTGGTCAGCTCTCCTGACATTTCCTTCTTTGGCTCCTTCTTAATCCTGGGGATGGTAAATTTGCTGCATAACTGCGAATACTTGTAGTAAAGGGAGGCCATTTATAGAACAGGGAAGGAATAGATGGAATACAGATGTTGCTTGAGGCGGCAATCTCCAGTGTAATCGGAGGGCGAACAACCACCCATAGGTATGGAGGAGCTCTTGATGCACCATCTAAAACTGTGCAAAGATCCATGTGCCGAAATTCCCGTCGGGATTCTCCTTCCCTGCTTGCAGCGCACCCAGTGGGTTTTCCGGCAGCGTGGTTTCGATGGGAAATCCCATTGACAAGCGGCAGGGGGATAGAATCCCACCGCCAGCGAATGGCCCACGGACGAGAAACGCATGACTAGGAGAAGCGGGAGACTCCCGCCCTGTGTTTTAGGACATGAGAAATAAACCTGCGTTTACTCCGTGCTTTCATGGCCTCAGGACGAAACCCCCCCCCAAGCGCGTCACAGTCCACTTTGCAGTGTATATACTGTAACATAGGAAGTACAGCAGCCAATTTGCACACAGCAAGGCCTCAGAGTTCAATCGTGACCATAAAATCAGTTTGGGCTGGTAAAAACTGTGCACCGCTAGAAACAAAGAACAACACAGCACAGGAACAGGCCCTTCGGCCCTCCAAGCCTGTACTGGTCATGATACCAACCTTGGCCAAAACCTTCCCCACCTGCCAACTTCAGAGTTGTCATCATACGTGGAACATTGCTGAGAGCTACAACATAAATCCAGAGAGTTCTTCCCGAAGTTGTGCAAAGCACCACCCCACCTCCCCCCTCGCCTCCCCCCCCCCCCACACCCTCCCCCGCCACCCCACACCGCCACCCCCAACACAGATATCTGTCTTAAAATTGTTTCACTTACCATGGGTCCAGCCAGCAGAAACAGCTGTTTCACTTCCTCCCGCACAGCGGCGGGAATGCAACGGAAAAGGATCCCACAGCTAGACTTGGTCCGAGAGACATTCCCAGCTGCCGCCCCCGGCTCCTGATCCCCCATTTTGATCTAGGATTCGCTTTTCCCGGCGCAGCAGAGGGTCAGAGCTGACACCAGCTCCGCTCTGCGTCAAAATCCTGTCCTTGACTGCTGGCAGAGGGAGGGAGGGAGGGAGGGTGAGGGGATGGGCTGGGAGGGAGGGAGAGAGGGAAGGAGGAAAGGGGGAGGGGGAGGGAATGGGCTGGGCGGGTGGGAGAGAGGGAGGGTGAGGGGATGGGCTGGGCTGGGAGGGAGGGAGAGGGGAAGGGGGGGATGGGATGGGAGGGAGGGAGAGAGGGAAGGAGGAAAGGGAGAAAGTGGGAGGGTGAGGGAATGGGCTGGGAGGGTGGGAGAGAGGGAGGGTGAGGGGATGGGCTGGGAGGGAGGGAGAGGGGAAGGGGGGATGGGATGGGAGGGAGGGAGAGGAGGGAAAGAGAGGGAGGGTGAGGGGATGGGCTGGGAGGGAGGGAGAGAGGGAGGGAGGGTGAGGGGATGGGAGGGAGGGAGAGAGGGAGGGAGGGTAAGGGGATGGGAGGAGGGTAACGACAAGAGGAGAGAGTGGTGAGAACAGCTGGAGGAGGAGGTGGAGGAGACAACTGAGGGGAAGGAGGTGGCACTTGTTGAATGAGGCTCGAAAAGGAGGAAAACAAAGTTGGAAATCTGAAGGAAGATTCTAGAAGTGGCTACACCTGAAAAAAAATCACATCTGCCTCTTTCCTCCCATGACGCCTTGACCCTCCAAGGCGCACCTCCGCCCTTCCCCTCACACCTCCGGGATGATCCCAACTCGCTATTGCCCCAGGGTCACGCACGGAGCTGGTTCCTTCACCAAGCAGAGACAGCGTCTGAGCGATGGGCCGAGGAGGGAGGTTAAGGAGATCAGGATGCTGACTGAGAGGCTCGAGGCTCAGAGGAAAAGCTTTCCGGTAATTCAATCAGGTTTAATTTTTTTTCATACACTCATTAGAGGAAGCAGAAATTACCTCCCTTGGATTCTAACAAATGAGAGAGAGAGGGACCCATAGCCTTCGAGCGAGCTGATTTCTGGCATGAGACGGTTGAGTGAACTGGGACTAGACCCTCCGGAGTTTGCTGCAATGAGGGATGGGGCGGGAGTCTCCGTCCCGGAGACTAAGTGTCGGCGCCGGGTCACAATTCGTGGAGTTCGTCGACAGCAAAACTGGCGCCTCACCTGGACCGATTCAGCGGCCGTGAAGGGACCAGGATCGGCGCCACATGGAACACAACCGGCTGCGGCAATGGTGCTCCGTGTCCATCCACCCCGACCCCCCAGCCCACCTCCTGGCCACCCCCGGCCCTTGCAGAAGCCCCCGGCTAGCGGCACGATGTCAGCACACTATGCCAATGCTGGATACTTTCTGAACCCCCTCCCTCTCCCTCAGCGGCCATGGCGCCGGTTTAACAATTTTTGAAAGCACAGTGTACCTCGCCGTCGGGAATTCGCCCCGCTGCAGGTGGAGGATCGAGAAGGACCCGGAGAATGCCGGTCAGGCCGCTAATGATATGGAAACGGTGCAGAGTGGAACGCATTGACGCTACTGTCGAGGCACCGGAGAATTGCGATTTGACATGAATCCGGGGCAAAAATTCTCCGGTATCGGCGCGATGTCGGCCGGCCGGCGCCAAAAACGGCGCTAATCAGTCCGGCATCGCGCCGCCCCAAAGGTGCGGAATCCTCCGCATCTTGGGGGGCCCAGCCCTAACCTTGAGGGGCTAGGCCCGCGCCGGACTGATTTCCGCCCCGCCAGCTGGCAGAAAAGGCCTTTGGTGCCCCGCCAGCTGGCGCGGAAATGACATGCGCTGTGGAGGGAGTCTCTTCCGCCTCCGCCATGGTGGAGACCGTGGCGAAGGCGGAAGGAAAAGAGTGCCCCCACGGCACAGGCCCGCCCGCGGATCGGTAGGCCCCGATCACGGAGCCCACCCGCGCCGTCGTGTCCCGCCGGTAAGAGAGGTGGTTTATTCCACACCGGCGGGACAGGCATTCCAGCAGCGGGACTTCGGCCCATCCGGGCCGGAGAATCGCGGGGGGGGGGGGGGGGCCGCCATCCAGCGCGACGCGATTCCCGCCCCCGCCGAATCTCCGGTGCCGGAGAATTCGGCAACCGGCGGGGGCGGGATTCACGCCAGCCCCCGGCGATTCTCCGACCCGGCGGGGGGTCGGAGAATCTCGCCCCCGGCGTCCGCTACGATTCCGGTGCCAAAATCAATCCTCAACCTAATCACCTTTCCCGATTTCCGCGTCGGCCGATAGAGAATCCCACCCATGGTCTCTGTGAAGCATATAAATGTCTCAGGTGGGCCTGACAGGTAGCTGCTGTTGTGTGTGTGCGGGGGGTGGGGGGGTCATGGGTCACAGGGTCAGATTTCGATTAGATTTATTGTCACGTGTACCGAGGTACAGTGAAAAGTATTCCCCTGCGTACAGTCCAGGCAGATCATTCCGTACATGAAAGGCACAGGACATATGATAAATACACAATGTAAACACATAGTCACTGGCATCGGGTAAGCACACGGAGTGTAGCACTGCTCAGTTGGGAAGATGTGTGGAGAGATCAGTTCAGTCCATAAGAGGGTAATTTTAGGAGTCTGGTAGCAGCGGGGAAGAAGCAGTTTTGAACCTTTTAGTGCACGTTCTCACACTTTTCTATCTCCTGCCTGATGGAAGAGAGAATATCCCGGGTGGGAGGGGTTTTGACCGTGCAAATAGTGCCTCTGATCGGCCGCCCGCCCGACCCAGACCGCCCGCTCGAAAATACCCGTCTCGTATTGAGGCCCCCCCCACCCTCCGATCGGCCCGTCCCCGGCCACGCGTGCATCCCGAACGGGACGACCATGAGTGGTCCACGCCGGCGGGACTTCGGCAATGGCGGCAGAAGGGGGCTACGCGGAGCGGCGTACTCCCTGAGTACGCTGCTTTCCGGGGGCCGGAGAATCGAGGGACCGGCATTGGGCCCGATTCCACGCGCGGAAAGGGATTCTCCGCCCCGGCGCGGACGCGATTTCGGCGTCAGCGTGCAGAGAAACCAGCCCAGAGACTGGTAGATTTTTGGAGAATAAAGAAATCAGGACATTAGATTGGGAAGTGGAGTGGAGTTAAAAGTTCAGCTGTGATCTTACTGAATGGTGGAGCAGGCTGGAGAGGCTGAGTGACCTACATCAAATTTATGAGCCTCGACTTGAACAGTGACTGTATTGCGGTAAGGGGGCTACCATCGCAACTCTCCCTGTCCTGGGATCCCACGTACAGCAGCCCAGGATCAGAACCACAATTCACAAACTCCCAGCTAAAAAAAGAAGCCAATCCCCTCGATGGGAACGAAACACAAAGAACGGCCGCGTACGAGCGGGGAGGGGGGGGCATCAAAGCCATGGAACAAAAACGCCACCTTCAGAACGCAGGCGGTTTCAAACCTTTCTGAGTTGCACTCAGGTTAAAATTAAATAAAGTGCAGCTACACCAAAGAGCTCAACTGCACCACGGTGACGTGTTGCACAAACATGGTTTACTTTGGCTGAATCGCGAGGGGTGTTCCGGCCAGGGAGGCTCGTCATTGGCCACTGGCGGGACCTGCCAGTCCCGCCAAGGCCGATGCTCCACCGCGCCGCTGAGGTGCCCACCACAGGGGAAGATCCTGCCTCCAGAACGGGCAGGAAAATCACACCGCAGGGTTTCTGGCCAAGTGGGGACGAGGTGATCGATATCGAAATGTTGGGAGCCAGCAGGAAAATCACCATGCACGTTCTCCCCGTGCCTGCGAGGGCTTCCTCCGGGTGCTCCAGTTTCCTCCCACAGTCCAAATCGGTGGATTGGCCATGCTGCATTGTCCCGGGGGTTACAGGGATAGGGTGGGGGAGCGGAGCTTCGGTGCGGACTCAATGGGCCGAATGGCCTCCTTCTGCACCATCGAGATTCTATGATTCTATCTTCGCGGGCAGCGAGTTTTTTTGCGTTAAAAAAAGTTCTTCCTCACATCCATCCCCGACCCCACTCCGTAGCTCGCACCCAAAATCTTGAATATGTGCCTCCTCATCCTTGTTCTTCCAGCGAATGGGGACAGCTTTTCGCGTGGAATTGGACTGGGAAGCGTATGGCTTCAGGCAAGGGAGAAGTGGGCACGAGGGGTGTGTTGAGAAGATGGGCTCGATCTCGAGTAAGAGGAGAGGCTATTAAACCTAATGGCTTTTTCCTGTTGTTAACGATTGCGTCCTGACCCAGATCGACAGACACTAAAAGGCACTGTCAGGGGAGTTATGCATGAAATGGGTCAATTTGCCTACAGCCAACGTCCAATAATTCCACCGATTGTCCGCTTATTGTGAATGGCTCTATTGTATAATCATTGCCGCCCAGAGTCATGTGCTGACCTACAGAGGGGCCTGGTTGCAAACAAACACACTGCTTGAATAATGGCGCAGAGCAGCCACATTGAGCCTCACTGCTTCACTTTTAAGCAGAGTCCCAGGAGCTCCCCCGAGTGGCAGAGTTGATAATTGCAGTGCCCCGAGCACAGACGGCTTCACAGAATGAGTGACAAGAGTCTGGGCGCAATTCTCCCATCGGGCTTTTCACTCCGGCGTCGGAGGCCGCTCCCAGCCCCCAATTCTCCCGCCCCCGGGGGGCTAGGAGCGGCGCGCGTCATTTACGTGCGCCAGGCCTTGGCGCCGCGTAAAAGCGGCGGCGCGTAAATGTAAATGACGTCATCCGCGCATGCACATGTTGACCGGCGCCAACCTGCGCGTGTGTGGTTGCCGTCCTCCCCGCGGCCGCCCCGCAAGAAGATGTCGGATGGATCTTGCGGGTCGGCGAAGGAAAGGAGGTACTCCTTCAGACCCCTTTTGAGTCCCCCCCTGTTGCAGGAACCCCCCCCCCCCCAGCGTTCCCGCGCTGTTCCCACCGGCAGCGACCAGGTGTAGATGGCGCCGGTGGGAACCCGTCGTGTTGGGCAGGCCGCTCGGCCCATTCGGCCCGGAGAATCGCCGCTCGCCCGTTACAAATGGCGAGCGGCGATTCTCCCAGCGGCCAGCCGGGATTCTCGCCGCGCCGGTTTGGGGGGGGGGGGGGGAGAATCGCGTGCGGGTGCCGGGGCGGCGTGGCGGGACTCGCGTGGCGCCCCGGCCATTCTCCCACCCGGCGTTTTGGGGGGGGGTGGGGGGAGGAGGGGGGGAGGGGGGGGCGAGAGAATTCTGCCCTCTATTCTCGGGCGCGATTTAACAGAAAAGTTTCTAAGTGACCTTTGCTGGGATTTCCCGCCAGCTCTGTCGGTGAGTTCCCACCGCTCTCTAATGACACTTAGTCACTTTTTTGGGCCCTGGGGAGTTCCTCAGCGGTTTAGCCCCCACTTAGAATTCTTTCATCACTGGGGAACTGAACTCAGAGATCAAGCCGCCATTTTGAAAGGGTGCCCCGATCTCTAAGTGAGCTTGTGGATCCCCCACACCTGCCCACCCATGGGCAAAGTCATCCCCCACTCACACATGGGCACTACCCCACACCACCCAAGTGTGGACACCCTGCTATGGGGTCCCTGAGGGCCCCCCTCTGCAGGCCCCCCCCCCCTTCCAGGACCTCCAACACCCCCCCACCTCCCAGAGGCTCCTTCTTACCTGCTTGCAGCCCCCCCACCCTTCAGACCCACCCCCCCCTCTCTTTCATGGGCATGGCCCCTCTCGAACCCTGACCATTGCACTGGCACCCCGGTACCCGGGCAGTGCTCCTGCCGGCTTGGCAGTGCCACCCAGCCCCCTTTCTTTCTCAAGCTAGTTTCCCCCCCCCCCCTTTCAAAGAAGTATAATTATTTACAATGCAGGCTTGTGTTTGACTGCAATTACATAGGAATGGTGAATCTATGAGCCTCCAAAGCACAGAGGCAATCTGCTGGTAGGCCCGGATCTTGTAATGATAACCTTGCTCACAGTGATCTGTGGGCTTGTCATTCTTGGAGTTGTTCTTGCTTGCATTTGGGATCGTGTTCTGGATATAATAGGACTGCACGGTGATGGGGGAGCTGGAGTGGATCGGGTTTGTCCTCCGTTATGCCTCATCATTCAGCCTTTGTGTGGAGTGACTTCACAGGACCGTGGTCCTGAACAAATGCTTGTCCCATTGGCTGGTTCCACGTACCTGCTGCGGGATTCCTGTGAGCTAGCTGCCCCAACTGTACCTGCCTTTGTATCATGCACACTGGTCATCTTCTCCTGCTCTCTCATTTCTGAGCGACTAAATAATAAGATTGGCTACATTGGTACCCGCTGTGTCACTCTCAGATTTAACATTGCAATGTGTGGATCGTGCTTGGTCTGTCTACATTTGGAAATTACAGATTTCGCCATGCGAATCATTCAGTCAGCTAAGCTGTTAGATCTAGAGTAATGAAGAGAAGAGATAATCTGATCGCTATTCCGTTTCACAAAGAGCGTCGTCCATGGTGGAATATGGAATCTGGAGGCTGAAGAGCTGGTACAAATGCAGCATGAATCGTCAGACAGTTTTCAACATGCAATGACCGGTCTGGTTTGACACTGTCCAAATGCACCAGCTGTTCACACTTATTTTTGGCTATCCTCAACCGACAGCAAAAGAAGCAGGATACTAAACCATTGATAAATATGACAAACTGATGACGAATGCTGCAACATTGATCTGTCTTACGTTCGAGGGAAATCTCTGCTGGCAAAGGAAGGCAACTGCATGTAACTGAGTTATTGATGTTTTGGTGTGTAAAATTATGGAGACTATCACCGAGACCACCTTTATGTTTGATAATATCAGAACTACCAGGACAGAACTTGTGCAAAAAAGTTTATCTGAAAGAAAATGTGATTGCTGATGCAGCATCACGATGGTGACATGGGAAAGGACTACAATGGACTATATCCATGTGATGTTTTAATGTTTAAAAATGAAAAAATTATATATCGTATGGAATGTACATTGTGTATATAATTTTGAGAAATATTTAAAGTTGGAAGCGTTCAATATATAAAGCCATCTGCGTATATTGATGATTCATTTTGTCTCTAGGAAGGGAGGTGATTCGAGGGGGAGATATTTGGAAATTGGCTCCACAAATGGGATCAAAGATGTAGTGGACACTTTAGGGGTTAAACAGAAAGAGGGAAAAACTGCTAGCACAGAGCCAGAGGGATACGCCCACGCCTGGCCTGAGTTACATTGTCTCATTCAGATTTAAACTTGTTAGTGGGAATACACAGGACGCCCCTCTTAGGTCTGGGTGATTCAGTCAATATCCGTGGTCCTTTGGGACACTCTTGTTGACCAGCCATTAGCCCATTACAGAGTCTGATGGCCTCTTTTGTGCGTAAATGGGAGGTTAGTTGCCAGTCAATACCGTGACTCTATTCTTTTGTGTGAATAGGAATGGGAAATCCAGCAGCCAAATGAACGATGATGGGTTCAAGTCTGGATACCCCTGGAGAGAACCTTCGTTTGAGGGGCTGGGTGGAGCTCAGAGAGTGAAAGAGAAAGAATCCTGTTTTTTGAACAGGTGAGGAAAAGGATTTGAAACACCAGTGAAAGAAGTCACGGGAAGCTGCCCCAGAGACAGGCTTTCGAAAAGGGCTCTGAAGGAACTTCACTAACAGCAGAAACATTGCTTTGTGAATGCAAGTATTACCTTTGCCTCCCTGTTTAAATGCAATGAGAACTGTATGTTCATTTGAAGTGCTGTTTAATGGGAACTAGTGTGCCAAGGTTAAGAAACAACATGTAATCTGTAATTGTTAATGTTGAAGTTTAACGGTGTAAATATTGTTTCTCTTTTGTTTTAATAAAGTTTGTTTATAAAATAACCAAGTCTTATTATTTACATGATCACTCCTGGAACTAATCAATCTTTCCGCACTGCCGTAAAACTTTAAAACATTATGGTTCAGGTTCAGTATCCTAGGCACTGTTGTGAGCTGACCAGGCGTCCATAACAACTGCTTCCAATGCATTTACATCTTTCCTTGAATAAGGTGGCCAATACTGTACACAGTACTTCAGATGCAATCTGACTAGTGCTCTGTACAACTGAAGCATAACATCCCTACTTTTCTATACAATTCCCCTCTCAATAAATGCTTAATATTCTATTAATGTTTGTCAAGCCAGTCTGGATATTTTGATGTTGGGTCATGCACGGTGGAGGGGGGGTCACGGTGGTGCAGTCATTAGCGCTGCTGCCTCACAGCACCAGGGACCCGGGTTCGATTCCCGGCTTGGGTCACTGTCTGTACGGAGTCTGCACGTTCTCCCCGTGTCTGCGTGGGTTTCCTCCGGATGCTCTGGTTTCCGCCCACATTCCAAACATGTACAGGTTAGGCGGAGTGAGCCTGGGTTGGGTGCCCTTTAAGAGGGGCAGTGCAGACTCCATGGGTCAAATGACCTCCTTCTGCACTGCAGGAATTCTATGGTTCCGAGGTGTATAGAAGTATCTGAGGTTAATCTGCATTGTGATGTTGGAGTAATTCCATGAATCATCACTAGTGGGAGGACACTCACACCCGTAATCGCTGACCGTTTAGTCTCCATGACGTAGAACATCTGTAACACCTAAGAGGATTGATTGTTCTTGCACTCCAGGACTATGGATCCTGCATGTGAGATTAGTGAACCATTGTGTACCGATAGTTGTGCAGTATATGGCCTTCCACCTCCGTGATACATGCCTTTTGAATTCAAGCACTTCAATCTTGCCTCTGTGGTCATCTTGGCCAAGAACAAATAATTACCTGCTTTCTTGGAGCAGATGATTTGAACCTTGGCAAACGCCCGGTGTGAAGGCGTCTATGCTTTTCAGACTGACGGTGTGAAACATGTGTTTGCCCCTCTTCATCTGGTTGTGCGCATCATTGTCATTTCCTGGTTTGTCAATCACCTCATGTGTGTTTCTGATGGAATACTGGATGGCCGTTCTTATTGGTACCCATAGCATACAGTCTGTTTGTATCAGGGCAGGGTTCTTTGTAGCTGCGTCAGTCTTTGCTCCAGTGCACTGCCTCTGCCAATGACCCTTTCTGCCACATGCCTTGCACAATTGATTTCCTTGGTGCGTGCAGAAGCCCACACCTTCCACGTCCTGCTAGGATTGAGCACTCTCCTGCGTGCGTTAACAATCAAGGTTGTGCTCAAGACTTGTAAGCTGCGTCGAGAAGGTGGCTTCATACATAGAGAAGGGCAGCACGGTAGCACAAGTGATTAGCACAGTTGCTACACAGCTCCAGGGTCCCAGGTTCGATTCCCAGCTGGGTCACTGTCTGTGCGGAGTCTGCACGTTCTCCCCGTGTCTGCGTGGGTTTCCTCCGGGTACTCCGGTTTCCTCCCAGTCCAAAGACGTGCAGGTTAGGTGGATTGGCCGTGCTAAATTGCCCTGAGTGACCAAAAAAGGTTAGGAGGGGTTATTGGGTTACGGGAATAGGGTGGAAGTGAGGACTTAAGTGGGTCGGTGCAGACTCGATGGGCCAAATGGCCTCATTCTGCACTGTATGTTCTATGATCTATTTACTTACGTCCGTCAATCCATCGCTCCCCGATGCTACATATTTTGTAGTAGATCTTTTTGGAATGCTTCAACGAGGGGGTGGACGCGATCACCAATTCAACAATTCTGCCTGCGAGCTCTGCGTTTGAAAGCTCACAGTAGGCACCCTTTTCTCTGCATTTGCTGATGAAGCGTTCGATGGATTCTGTAGACTGGTGTCGAAATGACAAGAACTCTAGTCGATGAATTTGAAAGTTTAACCCAAACCGGAATTGGCCTTCCAATTCAGTCGCTATCGTTTGGGGATCCTTTAGCTCTTTCGCTGTTAATCCTTTTTTTGGTCTAAACTTAAGAGTGCCCAATTATTTTTTTCCAATTATAGGGGCAATTTAGCGTGGCCAATCCACCTACCCTGCACAGCTTTAGGGTTGTGGGGGTG
The DNA here is from genome assembly GCF_047496885.1 of Scyliorhinus torazame. NCBI lineage: Eukaryota > Metazoa > Chordata > Chondrichthyes > Carcharhiniformes > Scyliorhinidae > Scyliorhinus > Scyliorhinus torazame. The sequence continues at coordinate 211,089,195 of NC_092718.1, forward strand.
AGACCCACGCAGACATGGGGAGAATGTGCAAACTCCCCACGGACAGCGACCGGGGGCCGGTTTTGCTGTTAATCCTGACATGTGCAGCCTGCGTAGATATTTATTCCCAATTGTTAGGCAAATTTTTATGGCTTCCTTTTCTGGTTCACACACATCTGAATCAAGAATCCGTAGCTGTGCATAATGTTCTATTTGAATTTGGATAGTCGGTCAGTATGATCCAAGTTTAAACTGGGGAATTTTGTGGACATTTTGACAATATCCCTTTGATCCTTGGTTTATTCAATTTATTGTTTATCAACTCCCAGCATTGCCTGTCATAATCTCAACCTTCTCTAGCCCAGTTGTATGATGGTTTTGTCTATTTGCCTTCCCCTCGCTCACCAGCGATCCGATCCACACCCTCACCTTTCCTGACTGGGCTAACCCAGCGCTGGTCCTCTCGACACGCTCTTACCGTTCACTGGGCTGACAGGCTATGCCTGCGCTGCTGTCTCACCATGAGGAAACGGCCTGCTTACCCGTTGTTTGAGCCCTACCTTCGCATCGCGTCTTCGAAGCCACTCTGTACAGTCACCATGGTGCGATTTCAACACCTGGAGGCTGCAAACTGGTTGTGGTCTGACCAATGCACCAAGCATCATCTCATGCCATGGAGTATGGTCTAAGGCTGTTTACCTGCAGTTGAACCTTGCAGCCATCCCACCACTGGACACCACGCAGTGCTTCCTATGTTATAAGAGCACCAATCACTCATAGGGGATTGGGTAAACAAGCTGTGGGTTCATGTATTTAGACTGGTGACATGAGAACAGCTATACTTTAGGTAGAAAACTTGAAGACATCCATCGCAGAGCTGTGTGCGCTGTTTTCTGCTCACGGGCCAAAGTGAAACAGATTCTGGACCACGTGACACACTTCCCTTTTAGTGATGTCATGCTGCTATACCTTAAAGGCATATTACAACATTGCCCCCGTCTCAGCTCATCCACTGCACAATTACTCACCCGTTCCTTCAAAACCTGTAGACTCGTCTATTCTAACACACTCCTGGCCAGCCTCCCACATTCTGCCTCGGCAAACTGGAAGTTATCCAAACATCTGACCGTGTCCAAACTTGCAGCGAGTTTGGTTAAGTGGATTGGCGTGGGATTGCGCTAAATTGCCCCTTAATTGAAAAAACAATGAATTGGGTACTCTAAAAAAAATTTTAAATGTCATGCACCAGCGTAAATCAAGCAACATCACACAGTAAAACTCAAAACACAATAAATTGGTTTAAAATATACACCATGATATATTTTAAAGAGCACTTTGATCGATGTGGTATTATCAGGTATTACGGTACCTGAGAGGCGGAAGTGCCATTGGTTAAACCTAGGGGTTTTACCATTGGCTGTAGAGTATGGTAGCTCCGCCCAGATAGGCGGGGTATAAGAACCTGTGCCGTCCCAGCAGCCCTCATTCTGTACCTGAGCTGCTGGGGAATACTTCTAGCTTATTAATGCCTTCAGTTGTACTACAACCTCGTTTTAGTAGTTATTGATCGTGCATCAATCGATGCGGCTGAAAATGGGCTTCGCACCGATACAAAAATGTGGCGTTTTAAATCAGTCCACAACCTGGGAATAACTCGGGTTTAAATGCCAAAAAAAAACATTCCGACAAATGTACAGAACTAGTCGCTAGATGTGACGGGGCACAGTGATCACCTCCTTAGCAAATTATTTTTTGGGGGATAAATTTAGAGTACAAAATTATTTTTTTCCAATTGAGGGATAATTTAGCGTGGCCAATCCACCTACCCTGCACATCTTTGGGTTGTGGGTTTGGGACCCACGCAGATACGGGGAGAATGTGCAAACCCCACACGGACAGTGACCTGGGGCCGGGACTCGAACCCGGGTCCTCAGCGCCGTAGGGTGATAACAAGGGAACAATTTTCAGGACTGAGAAGAGGGAAAGGGTTGTGAATCTTTTGAATTCTCTACCACCCCCGTCCCCCCACCCGCCCCACCACCCAGGGTTGTGGATGAGCCATCGTTGAATATATCTAAGGCTCGAATGGACAGACTTTCTGGTCTCCACGGGGAATTAAGGGACATGGGGAGCGGGAGGGGAAATGCAGTTGAAGCCCAAGATGAGCTGTGATGGTATCGAATGACGGCGCAGTCTCGATGGGCCGAGTGGCCTGCCCTTTCTCCTGTTTCTGGCGTTTCTTTGAGCACAGCTAGCAGAAGCTCACGATTAATTCAATCAGGAGGCCTGGCCAGATTTACGGGCGAGGCTATCTTCGACCGCCATGTTTATTTGTTTACAACATCGCAAAAGATCACAGAAAATAGATTAGTACCGCACCTAATTTGCACTCAAATTTCCACTATCCTTTTTCCATTGGTTTGGCCATATTATACCAAAAGAGGGACAAGGGAATCTCCAAATACATTTTAGCATCGGAAGTGATTATACGTCATTATAATTAGCGCGTAAACCTTATAATAATCAGTTAGTATTAGAAATGAATCAAGTGACTGAACTTAGTGTGGTGACCACGAAGACCAAGCCCAAAAATAAAAGGCTACAATTATTAGTCGCACAATCGAATATAAAATCAGATGTAAAATGTACAAAGAAATAAAACCCACAGAAATTACAGCACAGGAGTCCATTCAGCTCACTGTCTCGGTGTTAATGCTTTCAATGGAGCTACCTTCATCGAACAAAAAGTGATGGGAGCTCGTAGGAATTAACAGATGGCTTTGAAAGTGGAATTATTCAGGTACTGGTCGCATTTGTTTGAAAATATCAGCGGTCTCATGACTCAGAGGCCTTTGTGTGCTTCGTCGCCTCCTCATAGGTTTCAACTGCAGGGTCATCAAGAGTTCAATGGAATGGAGTCCTGCCACACATCACATGAAGTAAAACTGGAAGAAAAAGATACAGAATTAGAACAAACTGTTGTCTATACACTGGGTCTCCTCCCCCTCCCCCAGAGGTGTCGGCATGTTTTAAAAAATTTTTTTAGAGTAGCCAATTCATTCCCCCCCCCCCAATTAGGGGGCAATTTAGCGTGGCCAATCCACCTACCCTGCACATCTTTGGGTTGCGGGAGCGAAAACCCACGCAGGCGCGGGGAGAATGTGCAAACTCCACACGGACAGTGATCCCGACCCGGGATCGAACCTGGGACCTCGGTGCCGTGCGGCAGCAGTGCTAACCACTACGCCACCGTGCTGCCCTTCTAACTCCTTGACATTGACCCGACAACACAGCTGGCCCTGACCTCTGGGGAGGAGGGGTTCATCGGGACTTGCCGAACGGGTGAAAGAAACTCCGGATCGTATTTCCCAAATCCCTCCTCCCCCAACCCCTTCCCGGAATACTGAGGCTGTATTGTACTGTACACTTCTCACCCCCGTCCAGGCCAAGCTCCTCACAATCGGGCCAGTGGCAGGAGAGGTAGCAAAGTTTCCTGGTGCAATGGGCAGCATCCCTATCTCTGAGCCAGGAGGTCTCCTCGAGGGCCGAAGGGCCTGTACTGCGCTGTAATGTTCTATTGTCTAGGGTTCAAGTCCCACTCCAGGGCTTGATGACCAAGGAAGGGGCATTCATAACCCGGCCAAACAGGGTGAGTGAGTCAACCTGCAAATTCTTCCAGGCACGCCAATGGCTGACGGTAAGAGTTGGAGAGACTCCTGGTCTGCCTCACTTGCCGTGGACCATCCTCCATTGCAGGAGATTCTGGCAGCGGACTAGCGACCCGCTCCGGGAATTACTTGTTATGGAAACAATCACTTGGCGCAGGAAGAGAATTGAAATTGGAATGGAAGGGGGGGTGGCAGGGGTGTAGGAATGGGTAATACTAGACTCAGCTGAGGATCCCTGTCATGTCAGAGTACCTTTAAGAAATGGGTGTTTATTACTGCAGTGATGTCAGAGAGTGGGTGGAGCTGGGCTGTCTGTCAGCTTTTTACTTTCGTTTTAGGCTGTTTGCTGCAGGGTGTGTTTTAGTTTTGTTTTCAGTGTTGGAGCTGAAGCCAGACAGAGCAGCTGTACTGTTGATCTCTCTGCCATCAAAAGACTATCTTTTGATCATTTGGTGAATTCAGAATTAGAAATGTTTTCAGTC